>NW_022145515.1:227500-350000 GCF_000002235.5 Strongylocentrotus purpuratus
AACACAGTTTGGGTATTGAAATTATCCTTAACTTTTTCTTGACAGTCTTCGTGATCCTGTTGGACCAAGACAGAGATAGAGAGAGAGAGAGAGAGATGAAGAAGGAGAGGGAGGAGTATAACATCTCATACCCCATACCAAAATTCAAGAACCAATCTTTTGTTCCCATATATCCCCCCCCCCCTACATTGCTTGACATACACGGTGTTCCCCTATTTATCTGTATTGTGTTCTTTAATCACTTGAATTTTAGCAGGCATATCCATGGACCATACAATACATATCAATGACATATCATTTTGCATGAAACAACTTTCAATGGTAGCGTGTATCCGACAAAAAAGGGAATAGAGCGAGGGAAATGAGAATTAGGTAAAGATGAATCGCTTTAATCTGAGTGAGGTAATAATTGCTAAGTATTGAATCCATAGAATAGCTCGTGTTTTGAATATGTTCTCTTTTTTTTAAAGTATGGTTACACCTGCGTGTGATAATACTAAATACTTGTTTTCCTGTGGTAGAGTGGTTAGTTGGTTGGTTGTTGTTGTTGTTAATTTCCCATACAGTTGATGTTCTTAAGGGGGAAGGTATACCGACTTTTTATAGAGGAGGCACAATGACTCAGTGATAGAGCAATCGTCATCTATAAAACGGGAGGTCCCCGGTTCAATTCATTTTTTTTCAATTCAATTCAATTTGTTCAGCCAATCATTAAAAACAATTTACAATCACCTTAGTACTGGTACAATTATAACATGATAACAGGCTATGGACCCCTGAGAAGCAAAGCAAAGTAAAGTGGGGCCCATTAACATACAATTAAATATAAATATAATAAAAACATACTATAAAAAACAAAACAAAAAAGACATGTATATTCATACTTATTACAAAACAATTACAAATATCTTGCAAACACACTTAGCCATACTCACTCACTCACACACAATGCAATGCACTTTATAGCATACTATAAGAGAGAGAGAGAGAGAGAGAAGAAGAGAGTAGAAAAAGAAAACGAAAAAGGAAGAAGAGGAAGCACATGAAAAAAATGCGAAACATGAGATTAAAAATTATAGTCCTACTCAGTATTACTTACTAAATAGTTCTCTTTTACACAATGTCGATGAGCTATCGCTGTATGGTTATGCGATATTCCTCATTTACTAAATCCCTTGGAGAGGACTTGAAGCCGTCGGTCCCCTGGTTACTTTCTTACAAGCATACACAATATAGTTTTCTTAGCAGACAGGTTACATAATATATTATACTATTTAACACATTCGAACATCAACGCAATTCTAACGTGACAATACGTGTTGGGTGTAAATCGTTTCAGCGCCATTTGAATGCACAATCATTTGGAGGCCTTTATGAAGCTTATTTGTCAAAAGATTTTTTAGTTTGCACAGAAAATGTGTTGTGGATATTCCCCGATTCGTTTTGTTTTCCATTTTTGTCAACTATTTTTACCCGTTTATAAATCTGTATGCCAATTTAAACTGATAGTTCGTATAGTTTACGAACCTCGGCAAGAGAACCATTTTAGATAATCATGATCGTGCTAGAAATGGGACGAAACTGGACAGTTAACCATCCCCCAAGAGATATTTTACTTGACACTTTGAAATCCACATCTTCTGTAAAAGCCTAGCGCTTGATTCGTAAAGAAAAGCCAACTCTCATGAGCGTCACCGTGCATATCATATCGTATAAACTATTTTATAAGCATCAAAGCATCCACCCCCTAATTAACCGTGTTAATAATTTTTTGATCGCATTAAAGGTAAATGTGGATAGGAAGTGGATATGCCGCTAATAAACGGATATGAAATACTGGACTCTGCTCCGGAAGATTTAATCGTAGGCCATGACCTTTCGGTTTAATTAGCGTTGACCCGTTACTGTTATCATTTTACATAAACTTTATTTGTTTGTTTTGCAGTAAAATCAGGTCATTACTCCAAGTTTATTCCCAGCGTTATACACGTGGTATATTTTGTGGGATGCGTTTAGTTAAGAGTCATTATATTTTAGTTTTGTATAATATATTGATTTAAAAAATGTTTACTATGGAACATGTTGTATATGCGGTGGCAGAAAATAATTTCGCAAATATAATAGTAGGACGATGATAGCAACAAAAGTGAGAAACAGGAAATGTATTAAATGATTAACATTATTTAAATACTTTTTTGTTAATGATAATGATCCATTCCAAGGACGTACCTGGCTGGCACTTTGCCAACCCATTTTATAGGCGTGTGTACCGCTCCATATGACTCGCCTTGCGCTATATGCATGCCATAAAGTTGGAACACAGGGATGCTTGCTATCACCGCTACTTTTCCACCTCCTTCTTGGCGTATGATCTTGTCTAACGATAGCTGTCTTTGTAAATTGTCTTTAGGAATACGGAGCTCCGCAACGTAGTTGGAGGTTTTCAAATGAAACGAAATGAATGCAGTTTTAATTGATGTCAAAGCCGTTATCACTGAGAGGCGTGTGGATTATTTTCGTTTAAATCTCGTTATATATACCTCTTTTCCAAAACACTATTTTGAAGAATTTTTTTATTTACGATGAATTTTTGAGGAAAAAAAGAAGGAAAGTTTTTTTCTAAAAGAATGGATTGTTTCGATTGCATTTGATAATAACACGATAATAATTATATTTATCAGCAAATAATTACTACGATAAACAAAGGACTAATCTTATTCTAGTATGTAACACCTGGTCACAAATCGATTGTTTCCCATAAGTAAAACAAACAAAAAAACAATGTACTTAGAGAGTTTAGTATGTGAGTTTATGATAGCACAGTAGATTTACACCGATCCGAAATATGATGAAGCCACATTGATAATGACTTAATGGGCCAATTAGAAGCAATTTTCACGACATGAAGAACTGCGATTACTATTGTTATCACTTTGAATTCACTTAACCTACTTTTAAAATATTAGGCTGTTCATAAACATAATTTCTGGATGATTTTACTGGGTTGGGGGGGGGGGGCTGTAGGAATAAAACATAATGTCCTTGTGAATTATTTATGAAAATTAATACGCTATCGGCAAACAAACAGGGGAGGGGAAGGGGCGGCTCATCCCTAAAAAAAACCCTGTAAAATGCCCCAGGAACTGTCCATGAAGGAACGGAAAGCGGAGGCTGCTACCATTATGTTATTTTTTAGAGTACGATATTTTCTGTTGCAGAGCTGAATATATTCTAGTATGGTTAATCTGCTAATACTTAGAAAGGCGTTCACTCAACATAGATTTAACGCCCACTTAGCCTTCAGCTGAATGATATATGGTTGTTAAAAAATTATATAAAATTCGAAAGGGCAATCGGTAAACACATGAAATTTGTCAAAATTGTTGTACGTTGCGTATCACGTAAACTGAATATAATTATCATAGCAAGTTCTGTTTCTCATTTTATTAGGGATTAAAATCCAAATTGCATTTAAATGTTCATCTTATTCAGCTCTCATATGTTTAATGCATTCACGTTGGATGAATTGACGAGCGCTAGAGAAACGCCGTCAAATTTCAATTTAGTGGTATTAATGAAATTATACATGACCACAGTTTAATATGGATGTTGCTTTGACAGCAAATAGGGGATTTAGTCTAGAAATGATATTTCAATTTTTATTTTTTAGATATGAATAGATAGATAATGCCTTTGATATTGCTTTAAGTACTGATATTACAGTATTAATGTCCAGTTTAGATTTTATGCATTCGCCCTGCAGCGTTTCATGTTGCAGAAAGCATACAAAGGAAACATAATTTTAATTTGTTGGATTCTCAGAGGTCTGGAGCTTCGGTAAAAAATAATTGTATGGTAAAATCTTCATAAAAATACAGGATTTGATTGATAAATATTGTGGCTCTTTTAATAAATAAAAATATCATGCTGACAGCTCCTTTTTTTTTAATTTATAGATTTTGTGTGATCATTGCAATGCATTTGTAGTGCATATTAGCTATACTACTGTAAGTGCTTACAACTTCATTTGGAAACAATTAATTAAATGGAATAGAGAGTATTATTTGGCAGTAAAGTAGCATGAGTTAAATATATTTACTAATCAAAGATTTCTTCAACCCATGACTTAGATTTGAGTGATTATGAATGATTATTGCAATTCTTTCTTTCTTCTTTTTTCGGTTAATATTTTTCACGTGCAATATACTAGTTGCAGTATGAATGGCTTAGTCAAATGGCACATAATCTTATATTTCATGTTTTAAATATCATTTCATGTAGATACACCCAATATCAGGGTCCGACACAAAATGTGATTGTGCAAATCAAGGGTCGTTCACTTTTTTCTAGAAAAACAAACGATGAGAAAAAGAAAAGAATCCATGTTTATCCAACAAATTATTAGAACTATAATAATGTGATCTCACTCACTAGTAAATTTAAAATCAAACATTAGAGATGTATAATGAACAATATAGATTTTCTAGATATTGATCATTCGAATGGCCCTTAATTAATAAGCAAGTTGTCGTGTATAGTATTGTCTTGTCCCTTTCTCGTCCCTGTTGGCATTCCCCTCCCCCCCCCCCCCCCAATTTTGTAGTTTTTTTTTGTAGTTACAGATTAGTTAATTTAATTATTCATTATTCCTAAGTTTCATTTGAGGTGTTCACACTTGTACAAGCATTGCTTTTTAGTGGACCCCTCTGTTTCCAACATGTATTTCTTAAATTTGTTTTAAATGCTTATAATTGATTTGTAATGTTTTGTTGGAAACATGAATACATTTGAAATCTTGAAATCTTGAAGTTGACGTCTATTCCTTGATTTTCACTCCAGAAATGCATGTAATACGAGTACCAGCTGCACATAATTGTGTAAGCTCATAAAAGTCTTTATAATAGGTATGTATTGATGTGCATGTAATCACAACAATCTTGAAAGTTTTATGCTTGACAAGAAACCACTTGGCAGGGGAATTCATGCTACACCTGATAGGAATGCCCAGGAAAGTATTCAGTCACATTTGATATTGACCTGGTTTAAGTCAATTGGATTTCAATGTTTACATACAGTTACACTTTTCAATGTTAAGTGTATAACATAGGACCTACTCCATTAACCCCCTTACCTGTATGTACAGCTTGCATACACAATGAAATGTATTTACACATTATGTAAACTAATCATTTACATTGTAAGAATACTGTTCACATGATTTGTTATCTTTCTTTATCTCGAACAAATATGTTTTCGTTAGGTTATTAGACGATATGAGAGCAAAGTGCGTTTTCGGTCTGTTAGCAAACAGAAGTAGGAAGAGAGAGGGGGCGTACACTTATTGATACGAACGAGAAAGGAATGAAAAAAAATGAAAGAGAGGGAGAGAGAGAAAGACACACAAGTATAGATTAAAGTAACATAGAGTAAACGAGTGAGAGGGGGTAGTGAGAGTGTGCCAGGAGAGTGAGAGATGAGGAGGCGCGATAGCTCAGTTGGTTATAGAGCAGTGGTCTCGTAATCCGGCTACCCGGGTTTAAAACCAAGTCCATGCGCTAGTGCCCTTTGGTAAGGCATTAATCCTTATTATCAGGTCCCCCAGAGAGGGCCTAAAGCCGTCGATCCTCTGGTTGCTTACTAACACGCATTTATGCTTTCTTAGCAGTCAGGTAACACTACTAGTAGTACTACTAGTACTAGGTGGGGAGAGGGGAGGGAGGGTGTGGAGTGACAGCGAGAGGAAGAGGAAGACAGGGAGAAAAGGAGAGAGAGAGAAAGAGAGAGAGAGACAGAGGGAAAGGTAGAGAGAGAGAGAGAGACAGAGAGAAAAAAGAGGGGGGGGGGGGTAGTGGGCCATAAATGAGGAAGTGAAACTGCACCCTTACGTAAATCCTGTTATACACATTGTACATAGTATACAGGGCGTATCATAATAAAGGATATTGAAGTTTAATGACGATTTATATGAAAACTACTGATTTCATAATCAAGCATTTTATGTCTGTTGTAAAGGACAGAATGTCCTCTTGTTAATGACACCCCGATCATACTTCTACTGTCACAGTTGACTGAATAACAAAGCATTGCTGTCCACCATGTGAAAGGTGCACTGTGACAAGTTAGCATTCACAGATAAATTCTAAAGATTAGTGCTTGTGTCAGCCCAGACATATTGAAATGCTGAACAATGAGTGGATTATGTGTCTAAGAAGGAATGTTATCAAACTTGGCACAGTGCACCTTTCACATGGTGGACAGCAATGCTTTGTTATTCAGTCAACTGTGACAGTAGTAGTATGATCGGGGTGTCATTAACAAGAGGACATTCTGTCCTTTACAACAGACATACAATGCTTGATTATGAAATCAGTAGTTTTCATGTAAATCGTCATTAAACTTCAATATCCTTTATTATGATACGCCCTGTATAGTGAGTAATGTATTTCATTAATCAAACAATCTCGGAGTACTAAGAGCAAATCGTTGAATGTCAGTCATGTGACGATATTTTGAAAATTTAGGTCAAAAGTCGTCATTAGGCACTATGCCTGGACGCGAATTTTTTTTCCGTACTCGAGAGGGCAAATACCCCATGTGCGCATGCGCGTGGACTTGTGATTTCTCTGCTACTTCCCATACGAAATGTACATGTATTCGCATCTACTGTGCACGATTCGCGTTCTACGAGTAAACGATGGCATAGTAGTCTTCAAACACAGACTCTGATTTGCCAGTTTGACAAAACAATTACGCATATATCGTGCGTAGCAATAGTACTAGTATTCAAGTCTGAGTAGTTGTATGATTCAGACATTTTAGTGCTTACAGAAATGCATCCCAAATTGAATAGCATGGTATAGTAGTCTGCAAGCACAGACGCTAATCGGACAGTTTGACAACATAGTGTCTTGAGTAGTGCTTTATATTCAAATATGTGTAGTTTTATGATTCAGACCCTACTGGTGCGTGTATTGGAAAGGCATCTCAACTTGCAGAGTGGCATAGTAGTCTGCAAGCACAGACGCTAATCTGACAGTTTGACAAAATAGTGTTATTCAAGTCTGAGTAGTTTTATGATTCAGACCCTACTGGTGCGTGTATTGGAAATGCACCTCAACTTATAGAGTGGCATAGTAGTATGCAAGCACAGACTCTCCTTTGACAGTTTGACAGAATAATATAGGCCTATTGTGTATTGAGTAGTGCTTTTATTCAAGTTTTCGTAGTTTTCTGTGTTGTGCCACTGCTCTCTCACTCTCTCTCTCTCTTTCTCTCTCTCTAGCTCTCCCTCCAGTATGCTCGCACTCTCTGTATTACTTTTATTTATAATCATGGTCTGCTGAGAGCCAGAAGGATGTTAACTCTTAACACAACGAATGCCCTTCTGGCTCTGAACAAACGATAGTAGGCCTATATATGATAAACCCACACACCATAAGGTCATTTATTGGCCTTCTCAAAACCGTCATTCTGTAATAATATTTCTAACTTTGGTCTAATAACTCTTTTGTCAGTGCAATCAATGGTCGAATGAATAATAAAATTGTGATTTTTATCTAGTTTCCGTCCTTTGTATTGATTTATTATGTTAAAATTGATAACAACATTTAGTATAAGTTACAAGTATCTCTTTTATTAAAGCACAAGCACACACACACACCATACACGCCACACCACTTAATTTTAAATGTAGGCCTGAATTAAAAAGTTATTAATTAGCATACAATAAAGTACTACTAGTATGTTGGCAAACTGTCAGATTAGCGTCTGTGCTTGCAGACTACTATACCATTCTATACAAGTTGGCGACTTGAATAAAGTACTTCTCAGCACACTACTAGTATGTTGTCAAACTGTCAGATTAGCGTCTGTGCTTGCAGACTACTATACCATTCTATACAAGTTGCAATGTATTTCCATATGCACTACTGGGTCTGAATCATACAACTACACAGACTTGAATAAGCACATCGCGACACATACGCATATTGATTTGTCAAACTGGCAAATCAGAGTCTGTGTTTGAAGACTACTATGCCATCGTTTACTCGTAGAACGCGAATCGTGCACAGTACATGCGAATACATGTACATTTCGTATGGGAAGTAGCAGAGAAATCATAAGTCCACGCGCATGCGCACATGGGATTTTTGCTCTCTCGAGTACGGAAAAAAATTCGCTGCCTGGACATCATTCTAGATATCAAACGTGACCAATAATATTGATTAATCCAAGTACGATGACACACACTTGAAGGCAGATAACGTCCGTATGTAAATTGCATTCCTCATTTTTTGACCATCATTGAATGTGATTTTTAAATAGTTTGCTGTTTAATGGGATTTCATCGCTTCGAATGAACTGATATTGTTTTAGCGGTGCTGTAAAGCAACACATTTAGCTTCCATCTATAAATGGTGTGGTCAACATTTTGGCTTGTGCCAGAGAACAAGGACCTGTATTCTACTCAAAATTTAAACCGTCATCCAACCAATATCTGGTAAGTGGAATGTCAATGCCTGACCACCGCATATTCCAATGATTGCATTTAATTGAGACAACACATGTCTTTGATTTGGATTTTATTGCATTTTGATCGAAACTGAATTTATATATATCATTTTCACAAAAATAAATTAAGCACAAGCACAATGGATGGAGGCTATCTTTAACAAACAAATAGGGAGATAAATTAAGGGTTATAATCAGGTTCTACATGTGGGTTAAGATTATGGTTGGGTTAGCTTTTTAATATGGTATGTTAATCGTGTCCTAGTAAGGAGTTAGGAATTTAGGAATTCGTCAAGTGTGGCAGATTGATCGCGTAGCAACCAACTATCACCGGAGCAGGAATCGTAAAATCATCTCGACCACTACGTACAAAAGAAAGAGATAGCCCCCCCCCCTCCCCTTGTGCATCGAAAATAATTGTTGCTATATCCGAGTAGCTGGTGATAGGCGAGGAAACGCTCATACTTTCCAGTTACTACCTCGACGGTGGAAGTAGAATTTAGACCTCCATGCCTCGACCCCATGACCACTGTCCCACGCTGTTACGAGAAAATAAGGTAATACTGTAAACAGTTTATATCACCCACCGAAATTGAAATAAATCAAAACCCGTCCTGTCATATTTGACCGAAAATATAACAACATTGCCGTTTTAATTGATGTCACACAGGTCATAACTCGTTGCTTTTGATTTAGAGCGTTGCTGGATTACTGGTTGTGAAGTAAAGAATAATCACATTTGCAAATTATGTGAAAGTTGCAATCTTCAAAAGTTGTAACTAGGCCTATCTTATCCTGTATCAGAAATATATCAGAGTTCCGTCGGTCTCTCCCTGTCTCTGTCTCTGTCTCTCTGTCTCTCTCTCTCTCTCTTTCTCCCTACCCTGCCCACCTCTGTCTCTCTCTCTCTCTCTCTCTCTCTCTCTCTCTCTCTCTCTTCCATCCCCTCTCCCCTCTCTCTCTTTCTCTCCCTCTCTCTCTTTCTCTCCCTCTCTCTTTCTCTCCACCCATCTACCTCTATCTACTTTAATATGCTTTTATTCAATCGAACTTTATGCTTAGAATGGACTTCCCTTTTAACACTGGTTAATCGCTCATCTGCAGGCCCGCAGAGCGACCTATTGCATACCTCGATATATAGACCATTTAAAATTCTGCTAATATATATATATATATACTTGAACAAGTACCTGATAATATCAAAGAGCTAAACCAATGAACTAAGCCTCGCTCAATTTTGTGTTTATGATTACGTATTAGTAACAAACTAAACGCAATTTATGTATTTTAGTATATACTGTATAGCACGGGGCCCTGTGAGTACGTGTATATAGGATCATTGTCGCGTGAAGCTGCCATTCAATTACCATCATGTTATATACCTGAAAGAATTTGTACAGTTTCTTAAAAGTATTCTTCCTGGCGTTTTGTTATTATTGGCATTGACAAGTACCTGTACGTTTCTTCACACGGAGAAATGTATACCCGCGTAAAACACAGGGTTATATCCTATTGAATAGCCAAGAACTTGATACTTAAGTGCGTGCTTTTGGTTGTAATACTAGATAAGAAGAAAATCGGAGGTACTTGGCGTGTGTGGAAAAGAGAGGAAATATGGGGGCGGGGTTGGGACTCGGGAGGCATGCCCTTTCTAAGTGTCAGTTTGGGTTAATTTGTTGCTATCATAGTACAATAATTACTATTTGCCCATTACTTGTAGTTAAAGGTAAAGACCAGTTATGGTAATGCGATTGCATTGTGAAAGAAACGTTGTGGAATCGATCAGAAAAGGTTGATCATCTAGCATCTAGCATCTGCAAGGTTCTGGAATCATCAAAATGATAAGAAATTTGGCCCATTCTTCGTAAAGTTACAAGCACTATACACAGAAAGATGTTTATGGGACTACCCTATATCTCTCACAGACCATGAGAGAAACAAATTTACCAAATATATAAATTAGTAGGCGGTTTCCCGGCAAATTTTTTATCATCATGTATTAGTCAAACATATCCTTTCACATGATTGGTAATGAGAGCTTCCATTTCATTTTTTGAAGTTGGGGCGTTTCCAATACTGGTCTTTACCTTTAAAGGCACATAACCAACATAGAGCACTCAGTTCCTTTCGGGCACATTCAAAACCAATATTCCAGGAGTTAAAATTATTGAATGTGTATCAACTACATACACTATCTATTTGTGTTTCTATGCATCAATTATTGAGTAATATATTACCACAGTCCCTTATTAGTACTGCTCTTTCGTAGAGCACAGATATGAGACAAGACAGAGAGAAAATAAAAAGCTAAGTATGCCTAAAGTAAGGACAACGCAAGGTTCATTTTCGGTGTCATACGGAGGCGTATGCTTCTGAAATGATTTACCTTTATCTCTACGGGAAAAAAAAGCTTCAGTTTCTTGTTTTCGTAGTACTTTAACTGCACGTGGTCACCTCTTTCCCAAGCTTCTAGCCTTTTATTAGACAATAAACATGTACTCTATATTTGTAGACAGTTATGATACTTTACTGTTTTATCTTATACGGAACGTCTATTTATACAAGTTTAGGCTTTGTACTAAACACACAAACATGTATTATGATAGATACATAGATAAGTTGTACCTGAATTCAATAATTCATATATATATATATATACACACACACAAATCGTTAATGTTAAGATACTGTACTTTGAGATGTTCATAAAAAGAAGAGAGAATTATCGGATGCATGGTTGTACAACTCCGGCGACAATATTTGTACTCCGCGCAAATTTACTAACCGGACACTAACCTTTAACCCTAGACCAACCCGACCCTAACCCCACACCCGACACGAAAATGTTTTCAAATTTTCTTCATTTTTTCTCTTTCCCTCTCTCTCTCTCTCTATCTCTCTCTCTCTCTCACTTTCTACCACTCGATAAGAAGTACATGATCCCCTTGCCCCCCCCCCCCCCTTGCCCCACCTCCTCTAGCCCCCCGTCAATACCATCTCCTCCTTGGCGCTACGCTAATAGGTATGGATGAAGACCGCGAGGAGAAAAGCAAATCCGGGTCATGTTCTACCCTACATCCTTGTAAAGTATCCATCAAGCAGTGTGACCGGAAGAAAGAAATTCCTCACCATCTTTCGATGGGCTGATAATGTGCTTATACTGGCAACTTTCCCCTTGTGAAGGGCTGATTTATCTCTTAAATAGCTTTCATAATCGGCTTTTCATATACAAGATATCCCCGAGAAGATCGCAATCAGCTAAATCGTACGTTCGCGATGTTCCCATGGTAAAAAATCCACAAGACTGAAATGAAAGCTCGAAAAGAAATCTCCCGTGTATCTGAACATGCGTGCAATGCACAATTGCACACATTGTATAAATCAGGATTTGTAGCGGTTAACAATAGTTTGCACATACAGCGTACGTCTCATTGACTTGGTTATGTTTAGACCCTTTTGTTTTCGTCAACTGATCCTTTTTTATAAAGGGCCTTTGCCGTTCTAGGCAAAGAATCTTTGCATGCAGCTGCGTAGTTTTGGTCTGTTGAGCCATTTAGGCGGCACTGTGCCGGGGGTAGGGAAGGGTGGAATCAGTCGTATTAAGAGTATGAAATGCGAGAGAACAATGCCATGTAGCATGTTTAGTAAGGATTGGAAGTGATATGAAAGTGAGTGTAACTACCAGATGCCTTAGCGTTGCCTCCTTCTCTTCCCTTTTAGTTTTTTTTTTTTTTTTTTTTGTGGCCTTTTTAAAGAATCGATGAGTAATACAATCTCTCACCAGTGTCCGCGCCTCATTAGTATTTCATCTTAAAATGTGAATAAGAATTTCTTTTTCTTTTTCTGATCGATGTAAACTCTATCATTAATTGTAATATAAAATATTGACTTGACTTTCGCTAACAGGCGGTTCACTCAGTGTATGGAATATCTGTCTTTTCCCTGCGAAATAATACTCCAAGTTTAAATGGATGGTGTGTAATACCACAGAATGATATGGCTCTTAAATATAGGATTACATAAAATATCGTGTCCGTCAAGGTGATGTCAAGGCTGGGGGAATTTGCATGTATATATTATGTTTAAATACTTATTCATGTATATTAACATGTTCATGGTCATCTTAGTCATACAATATGTAATAAGAGCATAGGCCTTACTTTAGAGTTCTTCATCCTTGTATGACCCAGATATTCATTTATAAGTGATGTTTTATCAGGGTTAAACCCTTCTTTCATCAGTAATCCGTCTGCTTAACTCTGGTAGACTTACATCGATTGAAACATAATATGCAGTAGATATTGAAAGAAAATGCGATCTGTTCCAGGATTGCACATCATTAGAGTCTCATTGTATTACTTCACGAGTAGCTCATCTATTCCCATTGGCGAAAGAGGAGGCGCAGAGAGGGGGGGGGGGTGAAAGTTGGACCCCCTTCTTCCCGTTCAGCTTCTTTAGAAACACAATTTTAACCTCCGTTTGTGAATACGTTTCTGAAATTTCATTTAGGTGAATCAACCTGTTGAAATATGAATGATGCAGGGTAAATAATGAAGATAACAATATTTAGAATGCTATCGAAAGGAGGGGCTCATTGAATTAAGCCTTTTTCTAACTTAGTTTTGGGGGTAATTGTCTTAAAAGATGGGACAGAGTCTCATCCATTTAGCAAGATAATACAACGATGTGCCGTGTTCCATACAGCACGACATCTGCACTATGACCAGAATTAATATTTGATACCCGTCTTCTACAACGTGCCTATGTTTACACCATCATTAATGTTATTCATGCCTCTCCGCCTACAACGTACAAGCTTGCCGGGTGTTTCCGCGTCCGAACAACAACTGATTCGTTTGAAATATTGATTATCTTTAACAATTTATCCACGTAAAAATGCCAGTATCTTCTTCGACCTTTGAATGACAAATAGTATCATATAAAACCGACAACAGACCGACAAGAGACTAAATCCAAAATTGCAATACCTGGAACGGAAAAAATCAGTCGTTTGGATTCGTTGATGAAATAGTTTAGCGATGTGACTGAGGTTTGAACAACCATTTCAGTCTTTCTTTTCTTTACAAAACATTATTTGATTCATCCGAGGTTAAAATAAAAGCTCTATACCAAGGTATGCAAATACAAGATCTATTCGTCGATATATAGACATTGAAATGCTACTTATAAACAACATTAAAGCAGTGAAGTTTGCGGATCAGGTGATGTTCAAGTTAACAGCGTCCTGAAGGAATGCAGTTTAATCCTTTGACTTCGGGTATCGAGTTAGCCCTGCACCAAGGTTATGGGACTGAATATATTCGGTAGTCAATGGGATAGCTGTCGCACCCACACAGTCATGCTCGTCAAAAATCGATAACATTTTGAGGGTTTACCAGACAGTTTAAAAGCAAATGTATCTCCCATTAAGATAACATAGGACACTCCAACTGTCCATATACGCGGATTCCTTGACATCTTAAACTCGTAAACAACGCTCACACAGAACTTAAACGAACATTGTGCATTAGTTTGATGACTATTGACACAGGCAAGGAAGTGGTAGATCTATGTAAAACCCAGCTGCCAGGTTTGGACAATAATTAAACTCAAAGATCCATCAGCATCCAGCATCCCAGTGACGTCTGACGTGTCCGGCGTTCCCCAAGGCACCGTCTTAGGGTCTATCTTGTTCCTCTTTTAATGTACGTGTGATATTATGTGTGTTTGTTCGAGCCAAGATCTAGGCATTCTCATGAACTGAATCAACTGAGTAGGACAAAGATCCATCACAGTACCAACAATTTTGTATAATTCTTTGTATAATATTTTGCAATTGTGAATCAACCGAAAGTATGAACCGATATTGTTGACCGCTGGTCATCCCAACAGTCCCTGTAAGGAGAACCGTAATTTGGCCAATCAAATTGTTTCGCTGCAGCTCAGATGAAGTTACATTTCTCGAATCTATTAGAAAACATAAGTAATAAACATAAGAATTTGAAAGAGTGCGCTTTTTATCGGAGATCTCATCTGATGTGACCACATTCAAACTAATTTCCATTAAAAAAAAAGTCAAACATAAACTAACACAAGCGTAGAATAATGGACTGCACAGCAATAGATATTCATTTAAATACATCATAATTGACAAAAAAAAAGACTTGCTAAGTCACCAAGAAAAATTCAATGTAAATCACTGAGCAAAGGCTCAGCGAGAGAAAAGAAGTGTAGCTCCCATCAAATTGAAATAAATGATGTTTTATTAACGTGCCACTCAATTTGTTGTCTATGCACTTGAATCTGATCTGTTGTATGTGCCTGACTGGGGCGTGGAGGGTAGCATAGCCCTTGAGTGGAACATCGATCGAATCCCCTTTCTTATTGGTAAAATGATAGCTAGTTGTGGCGAAAATATTATTGAAGCTGCCCATTTTCGCCCAATAACCTTCGTGCTATCAGGTTATTTGTAGTTCACCAGACTTATGCTTAGGGCCTTTAGTCCGACCAAACCAATGTATATTGGTGATTAAAGGTATACCCAACTTTTTAGAGAAAACGATTATAGGGAATGCATTATTCGTAGAAAACTTTAGATATGAAACCACAAGCCCAGGATATCAAAAGTTGTGTTGAAAAAGAAAAGTATGCCTCATTTGCACTTTGCTTTTCTTTCTATGAATGCTTTTCATGCAAGCACTTGGAAGAAAAAAAATCAATCCCCATTACATTTTACTTTCAAATGATAGTAATAAGATACCTGTATTCCTAATATGAATTGTCGTTGCATCTTTAATGACGAAAGTAGACGCCCGTAAACACGCAGCGGTAGCTAATGTTTTAAGTTGTGGTGTAATTACGCACTGTCTCATCATGCAATTTGAAAGAGAGCGGCATCTGAAAAATGGTAAACAAGCGTGTTATAAAGGGGGTCTAAACACAGAAGAACGGGCGATATTTCTGTGCTATCCCCACCCCCAATATTCCACTTCCATATTCTTAGGTTTTCTTGTTTGTTTCATTGAGTGTTTGTTTGTGACACGATGGCAACGACTTTCAAGAAATTGACTTTAGATCAGCTTCAAAATCATTTTGTCTCGCATTTAGAAATCCCGATCAGGTTACGTAATGATGTTATAGTCATACTGGCATATTTCTTGATGTTAAGCACAAAGCTCTGTGAAAAAAAGACCATAGGTTGAGTTTTTGAACGTCTTTGTGATCGAGTTCTGTTAATGTTTGGTTCAGTTTATGCCATACTTTCATCCAATCGAAAAAAAAGAAAACAAAAACATTTATTCTCCAAAGGAAATGAAGTGGGTCTAAGTTTGTTTGTGAACCACTGTTCTAAATCTGGCCTCCAGTTGGACAGATTTATAGTGTCTTCTTGAAATATGTTTAAACATTAACCTGAAAGTACTTGAAGTCGCATCACGTGCACCCCACGGCTTCTTCAAGATCAGTATCATAAAGATGATAGATCATCTGAAGTTTAACGTCACACCTTCCAATTAATCAATCCATTTAGTATTTTAGGCGCCAGAGAAATGGAAGTACCCTTCAGGAGTTTTTCCTCAATTAAGCCCTTCTCTGATATTTTTCTCTCTATATAGAAATTTTAGGGTTAAAGGTTGATTGTCTCCGATTAATATGCTTCAGTAAGTAGATATATTTTTCAATTTATATTTTAAATGTAGATCTCATAATATATGCTGGGGTAAAATAGGAAAGTAATGTAATGTCAAACATAACTAATACTGACGAAAAAATTACATTATAATTCAGACTGAATCATAATATTTAAGTTGTATTCTTCGTTTTCTAATTGCGTCTCAGAAACAAAATTAAGGGGAAAAGGCCCAAAGTGTTTAAAATGTCGTTTTCGTTTTGCTCTGTTTTGCCCTTCTCTCTTTTTCTTTTGGGGGGGAGGGGGTTGTTCTTTCAATTTATCCTGTGTTCATGCTTCTTGTTTCTTGAATTATAAATTGACAACTCTGCTAAGGCTTTATTATTATTAGTAGTAATATCATTATCACAGTAATTTTATATTGATTATTATTATCAGTTTTAATAGTAGTAATAGCAGAAGAAGCATTATGTTACTATCATTCATATTATTATTGTTATTAACTGTACTACTAATATTACCATTGATTTTATTTAGATTGTTTCATTTTCTATTTTACTTAATTTGGTACTTACCCTAGAGTACTTATGCAAGTTGTCTATCACTGCGATTCTCATGTTCATGCATTCCAAGAAACAAATCTATGCAGGGTCACCAGTCGAGATGATGGGTATGTGGGATCACTATGAACATGTCTGATAAAGAGAGCGGACAAAATATACAGTTCCTCAGGTAGACAAAGGAACATCCCTTCACTGCTATTATGTAAAAATGTGTAGAACAGGTGTCACATGCATATTCACCTTTTGACATAATAGCAGTGAAGGGATGTTCCTTTGTCTACCTGAGGAACTGTATATTTTGTCCGCTTTCTTTGTCAGTCATATTCATAGTGGATGTTATATACTTATCCTCACCACCCCTCTCCCAATAATCCTTTAACTTGCCGTTTTTACATCCTTAACATTTTGTCATTGGCAAAATACCATATAGAAGTATTGTGTTCTAGTGGATAGTCAGCGGACTTTACATCACAAGTTGCGGTGTTCAAATCCCAGCCCGGCACCAACGTCCTTTGGCAAGGCACTAATCTACACCTGCCACTCTCTGCCCAGATGTTAAATGGGTACTGGTAGGGAAAGATTCATTGATTATTTTGAACCCTATCAGAGCCTGGAAAAAACCGTAGTGGGTTGGGCACCTTGCGATATGTGTGCGATATAAAAATATCTATTATAATTGCTATTGCTGGTACGACCACGACTACTTGTTCTTCTTCTTTAATTGTTGATTATTTTTCGTCAGTTCTTTTTATCCTGCACCCTTGGCTCGAGTTTGAATTATTTTCCGAGGTCATATTTGCCTCTAAACTGTCATAACAGGGAAGAGATATAAATAAACAATATTCCGTGATTTCAAGGGTACTTCAGATACGACCCAAATGTCAAATCTTACAGTGACGGATTCATGACTCTTTGAAAAGGTGGGATGGGGGCATGGGTAAAAAAAAATGGGATGACAAGCGAAAAGGGGTCAACCAATTTAGGTTGGGGCACACAAATAAAGATGTGCCCTATGGACCTACCCCTAAAATGTTTTGTTTTTGTTTGTTAATGAAGTGTTGTACGTCACATACACGCTAAGACACAAGGGTGCAATTGCGATGCATATTTGCATCCACCTACGCATATTTGGCAGAGAGTGCTGCTATTGTAGGAAAAAAAATTCACCTATATTTCTTGATATTTAGACTCAGGATAATACTTATGAATTTATCATTATTATCTGGATGTGTAGGAGAAAAATGGAAGTGGCAAGCGAAAAGACTGACCGTCAATTCAGGTTGGGGGCACACGTACACAGATGTAACCTCCTTCAAAATACCTTACAACAATGATAATAATACAATGAAATCAACTGCACTGGAGAAAAATAAAGGAATGCGAAAATTAGAACAGAATTAAGAGGTTTGCGATTATAGTGTTTCCGTTCAATTGGTATCACTTCAAAACTCGGTGTGTAGAAATCCTCAAATTTTCCGTAAACCCAACTTTAAGTCGGTTTCGCATACGGGTGGGTCTAATCGTCAACTCGCAAGTCGTTTTTTCCTTTAAGCATACAGCAGGGACAATATTGTTACGACTAAATTTATGAATATTCATGATGATGTAAATGTACGTGTATAGGTGCAGTCTGATTTATGGAATGGGAGATTAGTAAAAATTGTAATCAGCGTGTTAATGCAGGAAACTCCCCCTCCTCCTATATGCCAGAGTTTATTTTATTTGTGTGTGAGTCGATAAAGTGATCGTTCCGTTAAGTCATGTAAACCGTCCACGGTAAAGTAATATTAATAACAATATAATTTCAATAAAATACACCAGCATATAACTCCAAACTAGTGAAAGCAATTTTTGTTTTACAGATTGGTTCCCTTTAAACACAAGTTAGATGTTGTGCTGAATTTGAAAGATATTTGCACGATATATGTGCAGATAATGTGGGAAGCTGATCACTTGGCCTGAAGGCTGCGTGCGCATTCGAACGGCCAGCAAGTCGTCTTGTGTTTCATAAACGAAAATAAGCCAAAGGATAAAGTACGAAAAGCCAGGCAATATTGCACCAAACTCCTAAGGTCGGGATGAACATTATTAAAGTTTTCAGGCCAAGGAAATTTACATTATTATCACATCTTGCGACAGCTTTTAGGAAGCCATTTTTAAAAGGTATGAAACAAAGGTGAAGACTTTCAATTCCATATCTTTTCCCCAATGGGCAATTTTCATTTTTGTAGCCCCAACAAAAATCACATTTACATTTTATACAACCAATATCATAACAATATTTGTATACATTATTATAAGTGCTCCATCATAAGCGATCTTAAAGGGAACTCATTTCAAAGGCGGTCGTATTGCGTTATTCCCTCATGGTCCGTTTTCCTGGAAATGGTTCATCTGAAAAGAAAATGAATAGACCATTTGAGCAACCTTTCCACAGCGGAAACAAAACTTGGTTTAGTAACTCAAAACTGTTAACATGTGAAAATCTAGAAATACTAACCGGTAGATTCTATTGATTTTAATATACGGAGTTTTCATAAAGTATGACATTCAAAACTTGTACAAAGTTGATGAACTTACGCCTTCAGTTGGCATATTCAGAAATTGATTAATGTTATCTATCAGAGTATCTCCGCATGCTGTAGGCCTATTGCAAGTGTAATGACTTTTCAGGCCTGGGAAGGAGGGGGAATGAGGGGTTCATGTGAGGGTAAGACGTCCGTCACCTTTGTTGGAAATGTTACTGGTTTTTAACCCCACTCGTCATAGTTATGGAGGTTGTGTTGATATGTAAGTGTGTCGTTTCTTTTTCACTATTCAAAGACTTGCTGATTATACTATTTTCCATCGGCGGTGCTTTGAATTGTGCATTTTCTATGAATTTATGAATTAATATTTAATCAGGGAAGCCCATTCACCAAAGCTAGTTTTCGCGGGACCGTTAAAATACGTAGCAATGTGAAGTTATGAATGAAAAGATACAATAACATTTAAGCATAAGTACCACACATTAATATTGCACATTATAAACAAAACCAAAAACGGGATTTTAAAAAAAAAATCAATATTGCATTTTTGGACAGATGCAGATATTTTTCTGATCAGGGATTATTCTCGACCTTTTAGTTTTTTTAATTTGAGGGCACATTTAGAAAAATGTAGTTTAAACCCCCAAACAACCCCCCCCCCCCCCCCCACGAAAAAAAGTTAATTGAAATGTCCATTGCATTACGAATCTACGAAATCTAAGAGCTGGGTTTTTAGACCTCAAAGGCTTCAGTACATCGCTGCGTAATATATAATTGTAATTTATATAATTATCTTCTTCTATTTCTTATAATGTCATTCATATATCAATGGTTTTTATATGCTAGTAGTAAACGAATATGTCTTACAATATTGACGGTAAAATGGTTTAAAGATAATTTGCGCAGAGATACAAAATATCAAATGGGAAAGTCTACATCAGGGATTGGCTTCTATTTTTTACAATGGTATATATCGCTCTCTCCTTACTTTCTTTTTTTCTTTCTCTTTCTTTCTATCTCATTCTTTTTCTCTCACTCCCCTTACCCTTGCTCTCTTTCTCTCTCTCTCTCTCTCTCTCTCTCTATCTCTCCATCTCTCTCCGTTTTCTTTCTGCTATCGAAGGATTTATTGTAGAGGTCATCCTCCCCGCATCCTCCCCATCATCCCTACCCTCCTATTATGACTTTGCTACGAGTTATGCAATCCTCCTTCGATCTATCATCAGTCTCTTCGTTCAGTGTCTTTTTTCTTCTTCAACATTAGTAACAAGGAATATAGAACGATATATGGAACAGTCTAAAGGAGGAGATACAAGTGACTCTCCCAGTAATAATAAATAGTGACCTTTCGCGATTTTACGCCGGACCCTTTGGCCGTATGATAAGATGCGATGCCATGTTAACAGCTCTTAGAATCGAAGTTGTCATAGATGTTACGGATATGTTTCCTGTCAAGTACTCTATCTGTCATTTGTCATTCATCAACTTAAAAGGTTCGTTCAGATATGGCGAGGTAAACCGCCGCAAAAACGCCACCGCTGCTCTTTTTACATGTAAAAGAATGGCAACTGCGCGCGAAAAAAAGTCATGCGTGTATTTACTCTGCGTTAAGATCTATGGTAAAGATTCAGGAACGTGAAGCGTATTAGACTTTGCGTCATCAATTTAAATACCGCCGCGGTTTCACCATCTCATATCTGAACGAGTCGTGGCGTAACTCCCTCAACTCAATATTTACAAGTCTGAAAAAGAATAAGACAATGTGATCAGGCCTTAGAATATGATGTAAAGTACGTGGGGGCTGCTGTTACTTAATTTGCGTAAAAACAATACATGTACATTTTACCCCCGCCTTCTGTTTGAATAAGTAATAGGATATCAATCTCTTTCTGAATCAGTCCAGAGGAAGTGATTCACCCCCCCCCACACTTATCTCTCTATTTATTCCTACGAAACATAGTTGCATGTCTCAGTTGATCGTCTTAAGCTGTCATACACGGCGAAATAAGCCCAAATGGATTCTCAAGCGGTAAAACTATAAGCCTTTAATGTGTGGTAAAGAAAATATACAACCATTACTTCCTTAACACAATATAACAGAATGTCAGACATGTCAGATTCGTAAGTGAAGTCATTCATTGAAAAGATTCGATATGCTGTAAGACAAATTCGGTGGATATACATGAAGTATAAATTTTGTGCAGCCCCCAAATATAAGTGTGGATATGAAATTGTTATTATACAAATGTTTGCGAGTGCACTAGTAAATATGCACTGCAATCAGGTTAAAGTCACTGTAGAATAATGAACGAGACTGTATGGCACAAGCATTGGAAAAGGCTATTGGATATTGGAAAAGGCTGTGGCAGTGCGTCTTCTCAGATAATAAATTGTTTGAACCTTTCCAATCTGCATAAATAGGAAGGGCCATGGGGTAGAAACCGCTCTTGTCAGAGTATCAAACGATATTCTTCGTACCGTTGATGATAAAAAGGCTGTTTTGTCTGGTATTAATCGATCTTTCATCAGCCTTTGAGTTTGACACTGTTGACCAAAAATTGTTACTGAATCGTTTCAAGTCTCTTGGCATAGGAGGGGTTCTGCTCGACTGGATCGCATCATATCTTGGTAAAAGATTACAAGTTGTTAAAATCGGTGAAACGTTGTCATCTCCCGTTCAGTTTCATTTTGGTGTGCCGCAAGGGTCAGTCGTCGGGCCATTGTTTTTTAGCAATTTTTCTAGTCCTTTTGCCGAAATTGCTCATAAACACGGCGTAAGCATTCATTTGTATGCAGATGATACACAATAATTGTACGTTTCCTTTGACCCATCCGACCCTGCAAGTGAAATGTCTGCCAGGCATCGTCTACAGGCTACTATAGAACATAATGGATGATCATTAATAGGTTGAAATTAAATGAGAGTAAAACAGGGTTGTTTATAGTTACTTCTAAGTCACAACATCATTTGATCAAGGACCGTAACTCCCATATTCGGGCTGCTCCATGAGTTCGAAATATCGGTGTTATATTTGACGAGAACATGTGCATGAATGCCCACGTGAAGCAGATCTGTCAATCAGTGTATTATAACATTCATAATATTAATAGCATTCAAAAGGTCCTTGACCATAAGTCTGCTGCTATGCTTATACGTGCATTTGTTTTATCTCAATTAGATATTGGCAATGCTCTTCTTTTCAATATTACTTCACGAAATTTTGACAAACTTCAACATGCTCAGAATGCAGATGCCAGGGTTTTATCAGGGACATCTAAATATGATCACCTTTCTCATGTTTTCAAAAATCTGCACTGGTTGCAAATCCTCAAGCGCACAGAATTCAAAATCCTTCTCCTCACATGGAAGGCTGTGAATGGATTGGCACCAAACTATTTACAAACCTTGTTATTTCATATACACCAGCTCTTAGTCCAAGATCATCACACCAGCATCTTCTTAAGATTTCCAAGACCGAGTAGCCTGGGGCCTATTCAACTGCAGCACTTTCTATTTGGAATAATTTTGCATTTAATTTGAGAATCAGAACTTCGTTAGAGACCTTTAAATCCAAGCTGAAATCTCATCTTTTTAAAACAAAACCTGTACTTATCACTATGACACTCATCCAAACTCTCATATTCTTCCTATTTTTCTTGTGCGCCTCGGAATAGAATTGTCTAGATAGACGGCGATATATAAATGCCTATTATTATTATCATTATTATTATCATGCATAGTATACCATGACATTAATGGATAAATCGATTATAAACTGATACTAAAAGACAAGCAGTAGCCAATTCATTATCTTTTGTTAAATTATATGTTTAACTTAATTACTTTTTTCATATTGTGAACCGGTCTGGTGGTCTCCCAAAATAAATCTTATTTCTTAAAAGGACATTGCACTCCTTCTTAGAAAATGGCGTTATAGTTTACTGGAAGTAATATTATCACAATTGAATATACTAATATCAATTAGGTATTTCCATGAATTGAAGCTTGCTAGCACAATAAAATCCAATTGTACAGCATGTTTTCCCCTTCCTTTATACTGGGTTTCTTTCCCTTTCTCTGAATCAATTCACTTTTTTCCATTAGGCTAGGGGCGCCTGTTTTACTTGATGCAACCCCAGGATGCAACAAACATTAACAGCAAATGCGTTCCACTACTCCCTGAAAGCTCCCTGGGAAATGAATTGATGGATTACCCCGTCCCCTGAGAGCAAGAAGGACGCTGACTCCGTGTAACCGGATATGTATTAAAGCCCTTCTGGCTGTAAGCAGATTACCATGGACATCTACATCCATTGCTATCACAACCTCTGCGTTTATCCTCCGACGTGAGAGGAAAGTTCAGAAACACAACATTTTAACAAGACATGAAGCATTAAGCACGTTTGGTTAGCTGTCACCAGGCCCAATGCTTAGCTCGTGCTTTGAATTTTCCGCAAAGAATAAGTACCCGAAAGGTATAGAACCTCTGTCCATCCTGACATTAATCTGACTAGAAATGCTAATATTAAGAAAGAAAAGGATGAAACGTGATGTACGATACAACTATTTATTATATCAATATAATATTAAAAATAATCATAACAAGTGGGTTTTAGCATAGCACTCTTGTCTGTCATATTTGACACCAATGGCGCTCCACAATTATTTATCCGGCTCCAGCATCGCTGCTATTATGGCGCTTTAGCATTTCAAGGAAATCATTACTGCCCGGTACCAGATTACTTGCAAATGGACATTAGTACCGCGGCGGGACTCGAACCGCGAATTATATGATAGACAGTCCAGTGACGTACATGTATCCACAAGACCACGACACCGTGACCTTCTAATATGGCGAATAGTACCAGACACATTTAGCGCTAAATGCAAACGGGTGCGAAAGAAGTTTCGGCAACTTTGACATATCAGACTATAAAATTAATAAAAGAATAATTATGTTCTCTTTTTACCCAGGGTAGCCGCGTCAGTATCAATAATGTTTTTTTTCCTGCGGACCCGGCCTTCAATGTTAAGCAAGATAAGTTAAGACGTTCAGGCATTCAGGGAATTTCTTTTTACAGGATCCAATTGTCTTCACCTGGATGGAGAGCGGTAAAAAAAAAATATAGAAATGGAGTTGCACAGCAAGAATTAGAGGAAGGGATGAAAAGAGAGAGATTTTAGAGAGAAAGAGAGAGAGAGATAGAGAGAGAGAGGGGAGAATGAAATTTGGAAAAAGGCGATTATACAAGAAGATCTATTTACATCTATATATAGGCCTTCCATCCGAGGCCAACCATTACTGAAGTAAAAACATCCATTCGCCAGGAGATTTCTAAGAAAAGCGTATGATCGCATTTTAAAGGCTTAGACGACTCCTTGAAAAGGAGCAATATGTTTTTCAACAAACATGCTAAGCATAATTACGTCGATCATATTCCATAGCTTTAGTTTTTGCATATACCCTGACTTTATTCGCATCCATCCCGTTACTTTGTAAACATGCCAATCGGTGGTTTACAAAACATAGGGAAATTATCAGAATTAGAGAGAGAGAGAGAGGGAGGGAGAGAGAGAGAGAGAGAGAGAGAGAGAGAAAGAGAGAGAGAGAAAGAGAGAGAGAGATAGAGTCAGAAAGTGGAAAAGTGCCACACCTACCCGAGATACTGAAGCGTGTAATTGTGTTCGCGTTTAAGTGTCGTCCTATCAATAATCAGGTAATAATGTTCAGTTATTTATCGGCCACTGAGTTTGTCTATGACGTCATTTGATAAAGAATGAAGATACGAAAGATCCAGTTCATGTTAATATGAAAATGATGTGTAAAAGATCAACATGATGGGCAATACAACATCATTTTACTTACTTAGTATATTTGTTATACACGTGTTTATTGATTGCATTTAAAAGACCTCATTATTAACGTTCATAATGGCATTATCAATATGCCACTGAAATGGGCAATCCGCCATATTTATGATTTAACATACATACTCCAACCGTTTGAAAAGAAACAATCAAACCAATAAAAACCTATTAAAGCTCATCTTTGTCATCGTAAAACATTATTCACTAGCATTAAATATCTTTCCATCATCATGGGTATATATATATATATCAAAGTATACCTGCATGAAGTGGCCCTTTCCTTAAGTATTGAATATGACACGAGCCAAGGCGATAACGGTTGGACCTGTACGGTTTTTATTAATGTCCTGTAAAGTGAAGACAAATGGCTTGTCCAAATGGTGCATTCTTCTTAATGTCGATGTTAAAAGCATCAGCTATAAAAACTGCTTCCGAACGGGGTTTAAGAAATCACCATGGATACAGTGCCGTTTTTATTTACAGAAAAGTATGCCTATAGGAATTCCTTCCACATTATGCCAAAATAGAAATATTCACTCATCAAAGCGTATAAATACCCGATTTGTATCCTATTAGTCCATATAAGATTCAATGGAAATCTGCTGGTCGGCTGAATATCAATGATAATTTTTTTTTCATAAATTTAGAGCGATCGTAAAAAGAGAAAGCGGACTCGACAGCGTGTTAGCATAACGTATGTGAGGTTAACCGTTACCCTAGAAACTAGTTAGTCAGTGTGTAGAGAAATATGCTTTCTGCGCTTCGAAGATTTACTACTAATGAATAAGCTGATCCCCTTTGATTACGTTCTAATTTGTTTTGAACATTTGAAGCACTATATAACGAAGGAATAGTAGTAAATGACGGGAAACTCCCTCAATATGATGCACATTACTCTTAATGATGTTGAATTTCATTTTCATTTCATTTTCATTTCCATTTATTCATATATAAACTACATCAAAAGGATAAATTCGTGCCAACATTAACAGACAAAAAGAGAGTGTTAAATCATTATGGTGGTAATAAAATAGAAAGGAAATGTTCAGCCCGCAAAAACACACAACACACACGCACACACGCACAACACACACGCACAACCGCTCACGCACACACACACACGCACTCAATAGGACATATATTACTTTTACTATAAACAAATCGCCAATGATGACTTAAAATGCACAGGGCAAGCGCACGTACAGAATTTGTGCGTATAAAATAACTCCTTTCTTCACGATACACTTATATTTAGAGATGTCCTCCAAATTCCATACTTCATTTCAACCGTTATATCTCAGCTTTTATTTCTACTCTATGCCAAATTAATTTCTCGAGATCTTTTTTTTTATTTTTAGAAAACACGTTTTGTCACTTCGAATGGCCTTCACGATCGCCTATTAATAATCGTGAACGACTGCGTTCTTCCTCCAAAATCACCGTTGACGAGTTCCCATTGACATTTCCAAATCACCGTTTCACTTTGAAAGTAAACGCGCACACTAACCAGGTTGCGTTTACTTTGTTGCTGAAAGTCTTTTTTTCGCAAAATACTTTTACATGTGTTAATGACCAAACACTACAATGCTAATTCGTTTCATGGGGAATGTAGGGGTTTCTACGTTTTACCTGGTACAAGTAAGAGTGTATGAATAAAGAGATATGATTTAAATAACATAACATAATAAAATACAGTTACAGTGCATTAATGACACTGTTTCTGGTCATTGTAGAGGAGATGTAGAAAACTTTTAATTGATAATTAAAAGACTGATAATTTTTTTTAAATGCCAAATTTACATCTTATTATAAAGAGTTTATACAGTAAGTAATTAATAGTATTACACAGGGGCGGCAATTTCTTTCATGACCGGGGGAAAATGCAAGGGACGAGGGAGCATAGTGTAAACTGTGCGTACGTGATACCAACGGAATACAGATCTCTACAATTATAGTTACTTGTGCATTTTGAAGGATATTATGCGAGGGAGCGTAGCGACCGACCGAGATTTTGTTTGCATTTGATTTAGTCTAAACGTTGCACCCTTGGGCCCTCCTGAGCCTAAAAGTTTGTTGCAGTCTTTATTAAGTATTTTCTATTCATTTGTTTTGGCAATTTTTCAAATTTTCCGGGGGAGAGAAAAATTGAGGGGGACGTGTCATCCCGCCCCCCCCCCATCCTTCTCCCCGGGATCGTCTCCCCTGGTATTTCATCACCAAAGTGTACAATTATTAAAAATACCTTTTGAAGCAGTATGGTAGCTAAGGGGAGATGTAAAATATATGTGCCCCACCCCAGTTGAAATGTACCTTTTATTTTCTTCCTCAGATATGCCAGTTTAATACACTACTATTATTTTCATCTAATGTCTTCCTATTTTTGTTTCGTTCTCTTCCCAGCTACCTCGTTCCTTGTATGATTGATCAGAATAGCTTACACTGATCATGAAGAGAGCATCATTTTTTAAGTCATGATATATTAATATCCGTGGATGCTCTCCCATATTCATCGCTATACATGTTACATGATATCAAGTTTTAATGATTGTTTAGAATAATTAATTTGCTTGAAGTCGCATTACTTTTGGATTCTAATATTGGGTTGGATAGTGGATATTAGGGCTTCGAACATTGCTAACCGAAATCATTTATTTTATGCACGAGGCATTAAGCATGACTACGCGGATCAAATGTATCAAATATGATCTATGTTGTGATTATGTCCGTACGATCAGTTTTTCTCATTTTTTCATAGTGTTATTTTGTTTTGCAGCTATTTGCAGCTACGTGCGACCATTTAACCACTGCACAATCTTTCATTTTTCTTTAATTTCTCTCTGTCTCTGTCTCTCTACCTCCCTTCCTGTCTTCCCGCGCTCTCTCTCTCTCTCTCTTTCTCTCTCTCTCTCTCTCTCTCTCTCTCTTTCCCGCTGTCTCTTTCTACAAACTTCACCCAACCTCCTTTGTCACAAACCCTGTTTTCCCCCAGCCGTAATTTATATTTATTGTATAACAATAAAAAAACACGTAATGACCAACAGCTAGTAAGATAGTCGCTAAAACGGTGATTTATCAGCTATAAACTCGAGAGTGTTTCTATTTCTGCTGACTCATTCTGTTAGTTTCACCGCAGCAAAATAGCCATAATGTGATCAGCGTGCAAGCAATTTGAATTAAAAAAAAGAGGAGATACTTGAAATTGAAAATAACGTCCACTTCTTACATAAGGTGGCTTCATTTCTCTTTTGATAAATCCATGATTCACTGGTGCTAATGAACAATCATATGAGGAAATCACAACCGACATTACGATAATTGAGTGACAGGCGCGTGATTTTAATTATAATCAACAAGCATAACAATGTATCATATGTTCATAGGATAACAGGAATTGTGTGAAAGTATCTCATTGGTTGATTGACATTTTGTTTATTTGCATTCTTTGTCTCTTCGCAGACGTATCAAGCCGGGTCTCATTCCACAGATGCGGTCTGGTTTAGCGGTACGGTCAGTTATTTTGTCTTCATCTACAAACCGACTCTATAAACGGACTCCTGTTAGAGGTCGTTTCCCAGACATAAGTAATCATATCTGATTGATAAGCGTCAGTATGATCCCAATTACACGCCACAAGAATGCAGACGAGTACCCCACAATTTTGATGACCTGATTATTGCCCCAACAAAGTTGAATTCTCGTCTAAATCAGTCCCAACCCCAATCAATCGCTTTTTGTATCTACACCAGACGATGCGCTCTTCTTCGCAACGGACTCTCAATTGACCAGACGACATTGACGACATGATTTTGGTGCAGTGAGAAAGCGCGCGCACTTTAAGGGGGGTGTTCACTGCACCAAACATTTTAGCAGCGATTTTTACAAGCTACAGCTTATTCCTCGTAGAAACTACCTTGCGTGCGGTTGTCGTTGGAAACGGACTTGGAGGTGTACATCGAGCCATCTTTCCTAGACTTTTACTTTTTCCTTCCTTCATTAATAAAAGGTCAGGACGAGATATAAAAGGAAAAAAGACGGAATAGATATTGAGGGGAAAAAACCTTCTTACACAGACGTTGTGTTGGATAAGTCTTGGAATTCTCACTGTAGATTGTTGTGAGCACTATGTCTACGAAATATATTTTTCTGTTTTGAGTTTGAAGCTCGCTGATTGTTAAATACGCATTGGAATGACTTGTTGTGACAGGGCTATATATATACAAAGTGGTTCATATCGGATGTATATCGTATAATACCACATTGAAAACGTTCGTAATAACAAGCCCAGACAGCTAGCAAATAACTCGTGCTATCGGAAACTGTTTTAAGTTGGACATTCGAAGTGACATAGCGGATGCCTGAACTTGGAATTATTTTCTCTTAACCAGTGCGTATCACGCACTCATTCGCGTCATCTTATTATTCGCCGTCTCTGCCGAAAAGTTTTACCGGATTCCCCGGAGTAATTTGACCACATCTTCATCGCTTGGACTTCACAATTCTCTTCCTCGCTATTTAAATTGCCAACGTTTTACGCCTGATTCAGCTATAGGCAGAGGAAAAAGAGGGGGAAAAGAAATAGAAAGAGAGAAAGACGAGATCCCCAAGTATACCTCATGATATCAGCTAGATTTTTCCAGATACACAGTATCGAAAATCTTGTTTTAGCGTGTCCGTGTACGTCAATGGTTGCTGTTGGGCTATAAAAAAAGGTTTACACTGGATTGCATTCTCCTAAACCACCGATTTCACACAAGATTAGCCAAATTTCAACTCTATCTTCGTGGACGGTTTCCTGTCATAATCCTCATGATCTTAAAACAGTTTTGGTTTTCTCTCTGAAAATCCATAGGTAAAACATTTTTTGCAGTAATTTCTTAGATATTTGACTGGAGAGTAATTGGATGTTTGATTTTTCCCTTTATCCATTTTCTCGAGGGGTACATGGACTTCCGCTGCTAATCATTAAAGTCGCCTGAAACGGCTAATTATTACAATGGCGTCTTTTCCAGAATTAATGCTCACTACGCCAAGACTCGCCAACGGCTTTGAAACAACCACGAACGATACGGACGTCGACGATCCAACGGCATGGGCGTCGTCCTATTCGTCATCGTATGACTACGACAACTCTCTCGATCTCCTGACCAACGTGCCCGTCTTCGCCGTCTACGCTATCACCTTCCTGGTCGGCATGACAGGCAATCTCCTCGTCATCTTCGCCGTCGTCAAGAGCCGTCGACTTCACAACGTCACCTGCTTCTTCCTGGCCAACCTGGCAGTCGCCGACCTCCTAACCGTCGTGTTCCTCATCCCCCTCCAGATCATCGTCCATAGTAGTGATCATTGGAATCTTGGGGATGTCATGTGTCGGCTAGTAGCCTACGTGGGAGTCATCTCACCCGTGTGCTCTGTTTTCACAATGATGATCATTAGTCTAGAACGGTAAGTTTCAATCTTTTTAATTTTTCACGTTCTTTTCTTTTTTATTTTTTATTATTTGTTATTTTTCTTTGTGGCAAAAGTTTTTCCTTTTTAAAACCTTTTCACGTTTAGACTGTTCACTACATAACTCACTGGTAACGTTGTTATGATTGTTTGAAACAAAATATCTTAGTGTTTGAACCGTTCTTCTATAAACTTTTTTTTTTCCTTTTTTGATTGTTTGCTTATTGTAATATTTCGTCTCTTTTGCTGCTCCAAAACTACCCTTTCTCGGCGTATGGAATCGGGTGGTTACCCTCCTAAGAATTTTGATTCTATGCAAATGTATGAGGTTCCCAGAGATCGTCGAAGCAGCACCTCTATTTTCCACCAGCACCCTTTTGAAAGGTTATCATTAAAAAGGCGCTTTAAGCTACACCCTTATTCTATAGGTGTAATTCAACAATGTGCTCACAAACACCTTAACAGAAGCCGCTGGTGTAACAAGTTTGTCCCCTTATCTGAACCCCCTTATTCCTTAGAGTGTACATTGGTGATTCAAATAGGTGCTTACAAACACCTTAAAAGAAGCAACTGGTGTTACCAATTTGACACTTTATCTGCACCCCTTTATTCATTACAGTGTGTGTATGTGTCTCAGTTTATCGTACATTTATAAAATCGCGATAAAAACTAAATATTAAAATAAAGTGCTCTCACCTACAAGCTGCTTGTCAGCAATTTCGATTTAGTTATTCAGAGATACACGCAGTTAATGGAAATCTTTTCTTTAATTGACATTTGTAGAAGAGATTTACGATGCTGTTGCCTTTGCAGGTATATATTTTGCCTAAAGTGGTGTCTGAATGAACAATTATTATGATCGCAAGCAATAGTTTTTGTTTTATAATCACCTATGCGTTATTAACTATTTGTTTGATACATAATACATGCATACTTAAAGTGCATACAAGCGATATCCCCGGGTATTCACACAGCTTAGAACATTTCGATCTTCAGCTTCGATAATGAGTTTATTTCACTCTTTGAAGACGCAAAGCGTGTGACTCGTATACCGAAGTTTCAGTGAATGACGATCAAGGCAAGTTCAGATATGGCGCGGTGAAACCGAGGCAAAGAAAAAGCCGTCGTTGGTTTGTATGTGTAAACCAATGGCAACTGCGCGCAACAAAGGACTTGCGCGTAGTCACTTAGTTCGTTGGTATAAGATACATAAATGTGGAGCGTATTCAACTTTGGGTCCATCCTTCTTTTTGTTATGGTAAAAAAGCAACACAGTTGCTTTTCCGTGGCATATCTGAACGAAGCTTTAGGATTAAACTTGGTCACCGAACACAAGGCGATGATTTGATGATTATTATCCTTTGACATTCAAGCATATCAGCGAATGATGATCAGACGGAAAGGTGGTTTGGTCATTTCGTTAGGTGCGGTGTGCAAGATTAAATCAGTTCTTCACCATCTTAGGTAGAAAGCAGCGCAGAAGAAGAAAACAAAAGAAAACACCAAATGAAGAAACTCAAGAAATCATTTGGAGCGAATGATGAACTAACAGTTTACGCAGAGGACTTTCATGATATGTTTTAACATGAACTTTTCTCAAAGGCTTAGCTCATCGTTAAGCGGGACTTTTTAAAATTTAATATCAGTTCGTGTGTATCATTAACAGAAGATAAAGGGGAAATGAGATCATTAACAGGATTTTGAAAAGTACACAGCTTTTAAGTTGATATGCTTAAATCCGACGTAATATTGAGCACCCTGATGATTTCAGACTATTGAAGCTTATATTATCAAGATCTGTGATTGTTTGTTTTTTAACAGAAACATAAGACGCACCTTTAAGTCAGTTCTTCAACATCTTAGGTAGAAAGCAACAAACCATATATCGTGAACAATAATATGGAATTATGGAAAACACTGCACAAAGCTTACTTGATCCATTACTTCCGCGTATAAACGCACTTCTCTTTTCGCACGAGTGATATATAATCAGATCCTCTAAGATAGTTAACCCGTTGGATACTGAATTGTAAATTTCCCGTAAGCTTTATATAGGAGCCACCGGTCCCAGGATTCATTGTATTAATTTGCTTATTTTTATAGGCATAAATACACCATCGAATCAGATATTCATCAAGATTTAACTTGAGAGCAATAAAAACCAAAGATTATTCAAAAAGATATCTTTTTATAGAATAGATTACAGGTGTAAACAGGGCAACGTTCTTTCATGGTACGACTACTTTCCTTACAATTCTGAACATTTATGGTTACATTGAGTGTGGTATGCGTGGTTTTTGGTGCTGTTCTCACTTTTCTTGGGCATTAGATAGATAAAGAGATTAGAATAAACAAATAATGAGAACAAACCAATAGAATAGACTCTTTGATATCACTATTAAAAGTGACGTAGTACTTATGTTGAATTTGATTTGATTTGATTTTGATTTATTGGTTTCTGCATTATAGCGGATAGTATTCCTCTAATTTGTATTAACCATGATATATTTTGTGTCTTCTTAATAACAGCACTACGTGCTGCATGCGCGGAGGATTTTCTTTGACTATACTATCCGCATCAGTGTGATTATTAGTAAAGGTTCGTTCAGATATAACTCGGAAAACAGCAGGATTGTAACGCAGAGTTTTGAATAAGCATAAGTGAATGGTTGCGCTCAGTTGTCATCAGCGCATGAGTCCCTCGGACAGGACATAAAGCCGTCACCTGGTTGATTTCTTTTAAGCATATAAATGCTTTTTTTAGCAGTCATGTTAAACAAACCATCAAATAAGACTATTATACAAGTATATAAACAAATCTAAAAAGACAGGGGCTTTTTTAAGCGGTTTACAGCGCCATATCTGTACAAGCCTTAAGTATTCCGAAGACAATATATGGGGTAATGAGATTGACAACAATGGGGGAATGATCAAATGTTCGTCATTCAAATAAAGTACAAAGATGGGGTGAAGGTGTTTATTAAACAGAGTACTAGCGATGGTAAAACGTGGAGAAACAGAAGAGTATAGAGATAAGACCAGTTTCGACTAGGAAGCAGATAAGGGAGAAAGGTATTGAGAGTAACAAAAAATGGGGAAACAGGTTGCTACAGTTAAACTAATGTCGGTTCTTTGAAAGCATAACTACCTGCATTGTATATGCTACTCAATTCATTTTTGGTCCGGCTATATATAATTGTTCGTCGCTCCGTTATAGCTCTCTTATAGATACGAGTGTGTATCTGCTAGCAGTACCCGAGGCGCAAACTTAATAGCAATCCTTACTCTGCTACATCGAGATCAATTGTACATTCCCTTGAAAGGTATTGGCTTAACTCTCACATAAATAAATAGAAGGGCCCGTATAATGAATTCCATATCACTGCTCCAGTTTAATTGCCCTGGGCGGTATAAATTTCAGGTAAATTCTGTATTCTAAAGGCACGCCGTAAACTGAAGTTAATCCACACGCAAATTGTTTTTTCTTGAGCATTTGTAAACTTTTGTTTTCTTTTTCTGACTGCGATTCGAGCACCCATTGGGATATCTCAACTACGTGAAAGTCTTTAGGAAAGGGTGATTTGCCGATCAGGCGATGAAACGCAATCGGAGCACGTTTAGGTAGTGTCGCAATCCTAAATTGGGAATACCTGCACATGTTATAAATGAATTATATTCATGAAATTCGAGTTTGAGTATCTTTCCAATATGTATTCCCAACGATGTTGATGAAAATTTTTGTTTATAGGTCAAGACATTCAAGAAGACGACTTGTAGCTTGTATCAAAAGAGAAAAGTGTAAGGTTTGATCGAGAGAGAGAGAGAGAGAGAGAGAAAGAGAAAGAGAAAGAGAGAGAGTGCGTGTGTGTGTGTTTGTGTGTATGTGTGTGAGTGAGTGAGACTGAGAGAGTAGATGCATGTACACTTGTGTGAGTAGGTGGTGAGGTATGTGTGTGTGTTTTAGTGAGGGTAGTTGTGAGAGAGTAGGAGAACGAGAGAGAGAGAGAGAGAGAGAGAGAGAGAGGGGGAGGAGGGTGGGTGAGAATAATGGTAAGCGTGATGACATCAATGGAAGGAAAGATGACAAAAATACCTCTAAATTTGCCAACAACAAGTATATATTTGAGCAGTAACCAGAAACAAAGAAATAGTTTTTAAAATGCACCTCCTGCAATCACATTGGATACCTAAAAGAAATTTCCCAACAGGTCGAATTATTCAACGATAAAGGGATAAAGTACAGCTTGGCTATTTTAGTGATTTATGAAGCCAGAAGAATCAAATGAGCGTTTAGGATAGCAAATACGTCATCATGACATCAGTAATGGCTGTATAAATGGTTGAAATGTAATGCTCAATTGAACAACAAAACACGTTTACTGAAAATAGAAATTCATGACACATATCAAAAACTTTGTTGTTTGTGCATTTTTGTAGGAAAGGGGTGCTTCTGGTGGATTTGGGAATTCTGATAAATTGTCATTGTCTTTTCAGTTAGTTCATTGCACTATAATAACTGAGAACCAAACTAGCGAAGGGGGAGAGACGGGATGTGGGTCCATTTGGGCGTGGGTGAGTACGTGTGTATGTGTGTGTGCGTGTGTTTGTGTGTGTGTCTGATAGAGAGAGGGGTAAGGACATATGGTTGAGAGGGAGGAGCAAGACAGCGGGAAAGCCCCACTCAAAAGTACGTGCAGCAGGGAAAGAGAGGGGGAGATGGGAGGGGGAGGAGAGAGGAAGAGGGGAGTGAGCATAAGAGGGAGGGAGGGGGAGTGGAGCGGAATTTTCATCACTGATGCCATACGAACCAAGGATCTCTGTGATAAGTCGTTGCGTGAACTGACATAAGAGGACACTGCGTAGACCTCGACTCTTGAGCCACATCCTTGGGGCCGTATTTTCTTACAGGTCTTACTCTTTTCATTCTCAGTTGCAATCTGCTTAAATTTATATGGCCACTGAGGAGAAAATAAATACATCTTATTGGCAATTTCCTTTTTTCGCGCGTGATTTTGATAGAAGAGGGAATAGGAGAGATTGTGACGAAGACATAAACAGATAAAGACAGGGGGAAAGACTAAGGCAAAGATAGTCCATGTGTGTATGTCAAGGAAGAGATGTTTTCAAATTACAAATTCTATTTAAATGTATGCAGATTGATAGGTTGCCTGTTAAGTGGATATAAAACTACTCGAATTGACCACCGAAGTGCCGGTTCCCTGACTGCATGCCTTTAACCATGTTCAGCTTTTATTAAATCATAGCTCGTTAAGAAAGTAACTTCATCAATATCAAATATACAACATTGATTTTAACTCGTACCACATAGAATGATAAGACAACGAAACAACAACAACTCATGCAGTTAGAACAAGTCAAAGCTGTAGTCAGTCTTTTGATTTGACTTCAGAAAATTCAGAAATTCTAGAACCAAAATAGCAGCTGTTTTCGTCCAAAATTTGCGACCACGTGCGACGTTCAAGTACAATTTCCCAGACCGCAATGATGTTTCTATCGTAAAAGCCCGGCGTAAAAGATAGTGAAGTGATATATCATTCGCAAGGGTTTTTTTTTGTAGTAAGCGATGATCCCTTGCAAGCCTTCAAAATAGCACCCTTGAAATTGTCATGCTCGTTGCTCACATGGCGTCATTCGGTTTTTAGGTACCACAAACTAGCCTGTGAGAAGGCAATTAGGGAAATTATTCCATATGCAAGTACATGTAGGATACCGCAATTTATGCAGTGTTCATTTTGTTCTTGAACAAAAATCGCACTTGGTGCGTCAAGGCCCGCACATGTTGCTGACGGAAGCCTACGTCACCCGAATGACACCTCGTGCGCGAGCGACGGTCATTGACCTTGGAGTTCCTAACCATTAACGCAACAGGTTTTTTTCGGTTGGGAATCTCTAGAATCATGAAAGCCTCTGTATTAAAATTCGGATTCGATTTTGTTATATTCTACCAACGTATCCAGATAACAAGGATAGCAAAATAAGTAAATTCATCTCCTAACACATTAAAACGTGCACGTTAATCCATTTCTCTGAAGTTTTACAATCTTCCGTTTTCATGCTGATTTATAGAAAGAATTGTTACTTTCTAACCTAAAAAGAGAGGGAAACAAAAACATTTATTAAAGTGTGTGTGGAGGGGGAGGGGGTAGTTAATATGAAGAAGAAAAAAAAATCTTTCGAAAGCCTTTGAAATCTTTCCAACGTACTCTTTATTTTTTTCACGTCCTGCATTTGGAAATTGTTTGGGAAGGCGTCATACGGCTCTGTTAAAAAAGCCACTAAAAACGAACATTTCATACCGAGGTCACACCAATGAGACAGAAAACAAACCTACAATACAACGATCAAGACAATTACATTAACCCCTAATGACGAAATTCAGTCGGTTCAAAGTCGGTTTGTAGTTCGTACGGTAGTGTATTAGGTGTATAAAAGAGATCTCTTTGCCAGTACCGATATTCCCAATGTTACGCCAAGCAATCAACGAAGGATTCTACTCTTTCGAAAATATATCTCGTCAAGATATTCAGTATTGATTCAATATCATTGGTGATATTTATAAGAACCGCTCACGCACATAAATCTAGATGATCTCTACAGGGTAATTTTTTTATTTATACGTTTTTGTAATCTCCTCATTTCAATTTCAACTCATCTCCCAAAATTATAACAAATCGATTCAAGAATATCAATCGGTTTCATATTCAAATTTGTTAAAGGTTAAGAAGATTACATCGGTTTCATGAGAATGCCACTACCCTGGAAATGCTTCTCGTTTTCTTATTCTCATCATGTTTAAAAGATAGGTAACAAAATGAGTTTTAAATCGCGTTATGCCTATACTAGATCGATACATCCTCAGATAATGGGTATATTTCTTACGAGGTTGTAGGAATGAGGTTGTATCAGGAGACATTTTATTTAGCATTCCATCGCGAGAACCAGAACATTACAACCAAGAGCTTTACCACTCACACTGACTCTGGAGAAATACGGCTTAACAATCCTGGAAGTGCTTCACAAACACTAAGATTGACTTTAAGTTGGACTTAACTATGGCAGGCCATACATGCCACTGTTTGCTCTCATCATTGGTCTCTCAATTATAATCTTTAAATAATCAACAAATATAACAGCCTTTTCACACACAGCTAAAATTCATCGTATCTACAGATGATTAGTATAAACGTGTTTAACTCAACAGTTTTAAACATGTTTATAGAAAATTTTCCCTGTGTGAACATCGTTTATACGATGTTGGGATAGATACGAAGTCGCGATTTATACGCCCCTAAAAGCAGGCTGCAGATACGAAGTTCGTATCTAGAGAGCTTGAAATTTTGTGTGTGAACGGTTTTTTGTGTTTAAACTGGATAGAGCGAGTGCTCTGTTTGATATGACCTGACCTTCAATGCGCAATGGCACTGCTGCGCATCACGAAACCATTAACGATCGCAACGCAATTTCTGTGTGTGAATGATGTCGTATGTGCAGGTGATTAGTTTAAAGCCCTTTAAACTAATCATGTTTATAGAATTTTAGCTGTGTGTGAAAAGGCTGTAAGTTCTGTAGATCTATGACAATGATTTGTACATCTCTTGAGAGACCAATGTCAGTAAATGGTGAGAGCAAACAGTGACATGAACGGCCTGCCATAGTTAAGTCCAAATTCAAGTCGATCTTATTTTTTGTGAAACAACCCCCTGGTGGAGTAAAACGAATCGGACCGGATGTGTGCATGAAGTAATAACATAATGATGATGCTGATAATGATAGTAATAATTCTCATTCTCTGTTATGTTAGCTTGTACGAATATCTTAGAAGATACAAGATTGCTCTTTAAATACATTCAAGTGAATGATACACGAATCAACTTTTCAATCGCTTTTAGGTGATTAGGACGTCACACATCATACACCCAATGTGCTACACGTTTTTTAGTGACAAAAATAGCGTGTGAAACCAACCAACGAAGACGATTTACCCTATTGTTGTTATTTCTTTGTAGGTAAGCTGTTAAACATCACAGAGTCACTGGCAAGCAATAATGCTGTATTCAATTTTACCAATAATTTTTTGATAAAAGCTAACTGAATTTTCATCAAAATACAATTGACAATATCGCTCTCCTCTTTCTTCTCGAGATGTCATGATGCACTTTGTTGGGTAGATTGTTTGCAAAAGGGATTAAGTCACTGTTGTGAAATCTAGGTACGTCTTACGGAATCGTAATCCTTTAAAGCATGCATAATATCACCAAATGAAATTGATTTACTCTTTCGAATATTATATTTAGAAAGGATTTAGTGGCACGTAAATCGCAGAAAAGGAAAGCACGTGAATAAAACCCCCTCTGCACCCATGAATAACCATATTACCTCTAGGGCATATTCGTTAATCCTTCAGCGTTAGTAAAACCATTAAAATGACACGAATTTGTCTCAGTTCGATAACAACAAAAAACAATTAAAAAATGAATATGTCTCCATGCAGAGCCCTTCCATTTATTCAAATGTTGTAATTAAATGTTTAGCGCCTCTTATTTTTGCATTATATGATTTCGCTCATTTACCGGATTAAAAAATTAAAGTTAGTCCTATGATCCAGATGATAACATAAACCGAGATAAAATCATATCCAATTAAATTACCAATCAAATCAGGAATCGAGACGTTTCCCGGGAGAATGAATCGAAACTTTGTATAAAGGGGTGCAAAACCGAAACTTTAAGGGATTGAGTAACTTTGCCTCAGATTTAAAAATAAAATGAATTTAGCTCATCCTGCATTCATAATTATAAACCTTTAGGTCATACATGTACATGAATCCCATGACTTTTACAAGCCAATCGCTTGTCTGATTATCAAGATAACTATGATTGGGATTAGCAATTTCGGAATTCGTTTTCCTAACGGTTTTAATAACGCTACAGTCTATTGGGAAAAATGAGTATGGGGAAAACCGGTGACTCAAATTTGTTTAACTTGTTGAGGCACTTAATGATCGTTTTAAAGCGCATTTCGTTTAGGGCTTCAATATTACACCATGTCACAGACACTGTTAACAAATTGGGCCATGCATCTCAGATTTAACATTGTTAAACGATGCCTTTAAGCTGAAAATGAAATTCTCCGGTTCATGTTGAGTGGAAATGTTACCTTTTGGCAGCGGCGTTCTTTCATTATGGTGCCTTACTAGCTAGGCAGCTTCTCCCGTCACTGACTCTTACAGGACTCACAGGAGGACCGCCAAACGAAATGGATCAAAATCAATGAGTGATTGATCGTCTGAGCAAAGCTAGCCACCGGGGAATCTCCTGGTTTTTCGAGTATTGCGAGGGCGATATCCACGGCAGGGATAGCCCCCGAAAATCAATCTTGTCTCTCGTGTCGTTCTCGCACTCTCCCCCCCCCCCCTCTCTCTCTCTCTCTCTCTCTCTCTCTCTTGTTCTCTTCCTCCGTACTTCACTCTCGCTGTGTCTTTCCCTTCTCTCTCTCTGTCGTTAACGATGTCGGTCGTTACCCCTCTCACTCTATTTATCTTTGTGTCTTTACATTTCTTCCTCTGTCGTTATCTAACTCTTCTGTCTTTTGTTCAATTTGCATTGGTGAATACTTCATTCAAAGGCATTGCGCTATAAATGTTATATATATATATATATATATATATATATATATATATATATATATATATATATATATTTATATACGCACATAATATTATATAATTACGACAATTCTAATTTGGTAATTTAAACAAAGTTGCACAAAACTTAGACTGCCTTATAAAAAGGCAGCATTTTCGATGATCACCAGTAACCCGCAAGTGCACTGACATTTAAGAGAAGCTGGTGTCTCAATTTAGTGTAGATGGTATACGACAATTTAAGGAAAAAGAAATCCCTATTTGGTTTGGGTTTGGATTTTAACTCAAAATATTGACGGTAACATAAAGTGATATTAAGTTTTCTCTTTTGTTCCAATTTATCCCCTTTCCAGCTATCCCTCGGTTCCTTGACTGATTTATTTGTGGCTCCGTGCCTGTCGCACTGTTCACATTCACGAATGTAACCATCTTTCTCTCTTTCTCTTTCTCTTTCTCTTTCTCTCTCTCTCTCTCTCTCTCTTTCTCTCTCTCTTTCTCTCCCTCTGTCTTCCTCTGTCTCTATCTTTTCCTCTTCCCTTCTACCCGTTGTCCGAGCATATGAAATGACGTACCATTTTGTCCGGCTTATTGTTTTGCATTGTCTCTCTGTGTGTGTATCTATCTATCTATATAGCTGTATATCTATATCAATCTCAATCTCGATCTCTATCTCTATCTTTGAGTCTATCTCTGTCTCAACCTCAATCTCAATCTCAATCTCGATCTCTATCTCTATTTCTGAGTCTATCTCTGTCTCAATCACAATCTCAATCTCAATCTCAATCTCGATCTCGATCTCGATCTCGATCTCTATCTCAGATTCTATCTCTGTCTCAATCTCAATCTCAATCTAAATTTCAATCGCGATCTCTATCTCTATCTCTATCTCTGAGTCTATCTCTATCTCTGTCTCAATCACATTCTTTGCGAGAGTGCAAAAATCGACTTGCGCCAAAGTGATGCCTAAAGTGAGCATGTATAATGTTGGGATTAGCGGAGTGAGAGAATGAATTGAATGTATCAAATGAAATGCATTGCATATGCTTTTTGCAGAAGCAAAGTCACACACGCGCGCGCACTTAATGTTCGTTGATATTAAATATTCAATATTTGATATGTGTGGCATGATTAATTTTCTTATGGATGTTATTTGGATCTGCAAAGACCGCATTAATACCCAAATCCCAATTACTTTGTTCAAACATCACACAAGCAAATTTGGCGCAAATCGATTTTTGCACTCTCGCAAACGATGCCTCCTGTTCATCCAAGCGTGAACACATACCACACAAAAATGATACCAAAAGATTTGGGATAAAACACCCTTTCATAAGATGTATAATCATTTACTGTTCATAGATAATTTTTAAAATAATTAGCAATTTTCTAAGTGTAAACTTTTTTTTGACTCACACTGTATATCGAATAAATTGCTAAATCTCACCAGTCAGTCAGTGATTCGAACAACTGAATATCAGTTCTTCGAGAACGTACACACACGTTCACACACAAATTTTACTTTAAATTTACTTTGATTTGAACGCAGTTTCGACCAATTTAAAGTATGAACATTGCAGTATCGTATTAAACGGCTATACGCATTTTGTTTCACCCCAGCGTACTGCCGTTACGTTAACGTAACGTGACACATAAAGTATTGTGGTGTTGCATTAAATAAGTGTAGCAGTATTAATGAACATCAGTTAAAATATCGAGGATTATTTAAACGTACATGTACATATGGTTAATACATTGTATTGAGGAAGATGCTGGGTCTTTACAGTGTAATTATCTTTCTTAAAAGGAAGTGAGGATGCATAAGGACTACTCACCATAATTATGCATTGGTATAGACGCCATTGAAATCATGGCATTTAAATTGATTTTTATATATTTTCTTCCGAATTCAGATCATTACTGTGACTTGTCTTTCAATGTCCTTATCTTCTTTCCCCTTTATTTTGGACTTCCTTTCCTTCTCACCACCTCAAAAAAATGTTTATTTTATAGGCGCACTATTTTCAAGTTTTTTCCTTTTAAAAGTACACGAAGACCACATATCCAACTCCGCTATGCTTTTGATAGACAGGTTCGAGAAAAGTAAAGATATGAAATTACAGTAATACTCCCACTGTCTTCAGAATTGTTGACATCCATTAATTCTAACCGTGAAAAAACGAGTCTGAACAGTATAGAAACTACTCATGTAGTCTCTCTTTCATATCATACTCTTTCCTATCATGTGACACGGAGACTCTTTTATCCATACTGGCATGTAATGGGTTTATGAAAGGCCACTGTGCGACTCTGGCCTTCGGCGTCATTCAAATAATCACACATCACTGTAAGTCATCAACAAGCCATCAAGATGTTTCCGCTATGCGTGATTCGTTTTTCATTAAAATCTACACGCGCTCTGGAGAGAGAGGAGGGGGGGGGGCGAATACTGATATTGAATTAGCAAATCAACACGGTTACAAGGTTGTTTTTATGACACTTCAATACCAGGTGTGGCACTCCCTCCCACTCTCTATTTTATCCTTGTTTTCTCGCTTCTATTCTTCTTTAGAAACAAGTCCATTAGCGGGTTGGTTTTTGTCGGCCAAGAAATAATACCTCCCCCGACATTCTGCACGTTCTCCTTCTTCTCTCGTTTCATGTTCTAAGTAATTTCATAGATTTTGGTATCCATGTTCCGACGAAATGCTTACTTTCAAGAGAAACGAGCTGTCGAAAATATGCACAATAAAGGCCGTTAATTGGAAGTAAGATTTCAAACAACAGTTGAAGTTGGATGGTAAACTTTTAACTTATTCCTTGCATAGACCGAAAAAGGGCGCCGAGATCATTAGAGAAAAGCGTGCATATTTGCTGACATGGGCATTACCGCAGTGTTTCTTGGCACGAAAACTCGTAGATAGTCGTAACTTGTACACACATCTGATACCGAGTTACAACTAAGTGTCTTTTTAACGGCACTATTTACATGACTCACATGTTTAATATTACAAAGAAGAAAAAAAGGTATTTACTTTCTAGGATTTTCCTTCACCTATACTCCTCTGGCATTTTTTTTCCTGCTTTCCACAAATTTCATTGCGGAGCATTATTTTTATCATACTGCTCTCAAATGTGAAAAAACTTAAGAGCCGATCTTGAGGCAAGCATATTCTTTCTTTTCAAGTAATCATTCAATAATCTGTGAAAAAATAATGTTTGCAGTGGTAAAACTTAAATTGAATAATTGTTGTCATTACAATTGATGTAATTTCTGAAAAGAAAATCTGAGCTGTTTCTGTTTTCGGTAAAAACTTCCATTCAAGATTACAGGACATTGCTTTAATTTAATTACTAAATTGGAAACCTGTGGATTGAAACTAAATCCTTTAAAAAGTCTATTGGGTGTGGACGTGCCTTGTATCGATACTGGTGAGCACGAGAATGGGCTTCATGAAAAAGGATTCGATCTGCACCCGTTCGGAAAGACTTTTTCTTTTCCAGAAGATGTCTTTTCTTTATTTATCACACGTTGATGGAATTCAGCGATTTTGGTTACCTCGCTAAACCGCTTTCCTCGGTGAACCCGTACCTGGAGGTCATGTAGAAGTTAGAATATAGTGGTGTCGCTACGCCAACCGACCCCTCCCCCCCCCCCCAGCAGCGAGTGGCAAACTTAAAATAGAGACAGACAGACAAAAAAACAGACAGAGGATGAGATGGAGAGAGACAGAGAGACAGAGACGTAGAGAGGGAGAAAGGGAGACTGAAGGCAACCTGGAAATGACACGACCCTTCCATACTCTCCCCTCCCTCAGTATTTTGCCCTCTCTCACTTCTTCTTCCATCCTCCTAGTAAAAGACGGGTGATACCATCCCCTTCACACTGCACCACCCCCCCCCCCCTCGATCGACATGACTCAGATGTAAAATACTTCAAATTCATCTTTATCTCACCTAATCTGTATTTGCTGGAGATGAAAATGGATACAGTGATATTCATAATAATTTTTTCCCCTTTATTTTCATTTTTATATGCGGGTATTGCAACATATCTCACCAAATCTTCTGAGAGGCTAGAATTTTTGAAAGGCTTATGGCTCAGCGAGGATACAATTAAAGAGATTACTATCACACTGTAAGATTTTGTCATTTAATTCATATGTTTCGAAATATTGATCTCGCTATTTGGCTGAGGCATTCACAAGCCAAGTTAATATCACTAGCGTGTATAACTAGGCCCTAAAGGCTAGGCGTGGTAGGGATTTATTTGTATACGTCAAGTGTTCCTATCCAATTCATAATCACGAAATTATCTATAATGGGTATAAATGCTTTTAAAACAGTGCTACTTGAAATCTCGAAATGATCACGAATTTGATTTAGCCGAACATGTTTCATAGCAGCATTCCATGATTATCCATTAACTCTGTACGTGCCATGGGAGTGATCACACAGAGCTAAATTGCACTTCTCTTGGGTTAGTACAAAAATATATATTTTTTTTTAATAAACATAATAATGATTCCAGTGGAAACAGGTATCATCTATACAGGTAAGAATAAGGTCTGCCGTGTATCTAATCAAGACTAGAAGTTAGGTTACTTTACAAATCTTTTGTGTTGTACGAAGCAAATCTCCCATCAATTTGTACGATATGAGCCGCATTTACACTACAATCAAAAAGCGTGAATTTATCTCACATTTCGGTGTTAAACCGGAAGTTGCCAAGCAACTTGACGAAAGTTGTTAAGCAATTACCGGCAAATACGACGAAATCTGAAATCGAAAAATCAACACCTGGAGAGAGTTTCTTTTTAAACGCCAGCAGAAATATCACCGAGTTTTGAAGTGTGAATGCCCGCTCTTGAAACAATGGTGAATGATTCCGGTTTTGGGTCACGTGACTTTCCTCGCTTCCGTGCAAGTCGCGCAAGCGCACTTCTCACCAAAAAATCGGGATGAGCAAGCAATCGGTGGTTGTTTTTTTTTCAGTTGTGTAAATGGCAGTCAATGGTGCTTTGACTGTGTATATGGGCCTGTTGTTTTGTGCTGATTGGCACGCCTACGCTTTACTTGGCAAAGTCGTGCCTGAGCCAAGGATGAACCGGGAATTATATTTAAACTTCTTTGGTTTATACAACCTTATATCCGACAAGAATTCATTAAGATTTGCTTTCGCAGACAACCTTGGTCCTACCCGTCTTTCAAAGCAATAACTGTGGTTTTCCCCGTGACAAATGTAGTGCGATGGAAATTAAATGGCGATGGTTGACGTAGAAAAGGTCCTTCTGATGTATATGACCCTCACAAAGCAGAAAGTTTTTTCTTTGAAGAGTCAAAAATAGGTTTGATTAATTCATAATCCGTTATGAGAAACTTTCAAAACCGAAGTAACACATAACCTCAGAAAAGGTCGGTAGGAAACGCTTGTATATTTTTCCCCCAAGGACATGTATATATGCACCTGCACAACAAGAACAAGAAGTTAAAATGTTAAAATATGGAATAACAGAATATGTGAAAGTCTCCACATATACACACACAATCAGTGCGTTTAGCTTCACCACCTTGAAGCAGCAATAGCACGGGAAGAAGAAGAAGAAGAAGAAGAAGAAAAAGAAGACTGATTTACATGCCTGCATGCGTGGTTATATTTTACAGAGGCTTACAACAATCATAGCAAAAGAGAAGTTTTGGCAAGTCGATGGTATTTTATGAAATATTGTTAATGGAACATTGAGGATACGAGCTATGTTGCGTCTTTTGAATCGTGCCAGGAAAAAGAAATATTATGAACATGATTATCCACATAGGAACTTGGGATATATACCATCATATTCCATTATTTAAACACATCATTTTCATTTTATTTTGTCCAAAAACTTCTGTGAACAAAAATGAGAATCTGAGAGCATAATTACTAATAGTTTTAGAGCAACCTTTCCCATTTTCTGCGTATAATAGCTACCTTATTTCCCTAGCGACTCCCAGCTCATTACTCTAGTAAGTTACCATCTAACGTAGATAGCAATAGACAGCATAAAGTCGCCGTACCGTAATTATACGGGTGCCGCCAACGAACTTTCCGAACAATTTTAAGCCATATAAAAGTTGTCAGCCGCAATGAAAACGTAATTTTGATAGTAATCACCGTTTCTAACACACCATAGCAATCAGAGTCGGGTGACATAAAATGAAGTCGATGTTTTAGACTAATTTAATATCTAATGCTGAAGATGATGAACCCTTAGAGTGAGCCAACAGGCACGCTACGTAAACTGTGTTCATGTATGGGTAATATAGTTGTGACATGCAAACAAAGGTTCATAGGTCAATTCATGAAGCTTCCAATAGCTCAAAAATATCTTTCCCTCGCGCATGGCAAGCTTGAGGAGTGTACTCCAAGTCATGTACTTTTCCTTGACATTCGTTTTAGATTTTGTTTTATCCTCGATAAATTGAACCTTCGTCCTTCTCCATCCTTTTTATCTCTTACTCCCTCTTCGTCAATCTGATTTTTTCTTTACTTTGTATGTCTTTCTCTCTCTACTTCTCTCCCTCTTTCTCTCTCTCTCTCCCTTCCTCTCTCTCCCCCTCTCTTTCTCTCTCCCTCCCTCATATATTATCTTTTACTCTTCCCCAATGATTGTTTGTATTACCAATGATATTGTTTATTTATTCTTTATTATATCATTTCTTTACTCCAAGTCATGTTCTTTTCTTTGGCATTCGTTTTAAATTTTATTTTATCCCTCTCCAGCCTTTTTATCTCTTACTCCCTCTCTTCATGCCTTTGCCAATTTTTCTCGCTCCTTCTGTCTCTCACTCTGTCCCTCTTCCTTTCTTCCCCCTCTCTCTCTCCCTCTCTCTCTCTCTCTCTCTCTCTCATTCTCTTCTCTTTCAATTGTACTCTTATACTCTTCTTCGATACTTTTTTTAAAATTACCTATTGTATTTGTTCTATTCTGTATTATATTGTTTATTTTTGCGTGAGATAATTTTGTATTTTCTTATTTACTTTTCCTTTTTATTAATTTGGGACCTTCTATCCTATTTTGTATGACTAGTCTTGAGCTTTTGGACGAGAACGTATTCCATCATTGATTGCGATTGCATCTCCCTGATCAAAAACTTACAAAAACGATTACGCTACGCTCACAAAGCTGCATTATTTATATTTTAAAAAAGTGCAAGTGCAGTATTAGATTAAAATCTGTTGCTTATTAACAGAGGTTAAACTAACCTTTATAAAGCTCGTACTCATATCATTGCTTCGGCGTATACCCGGACAAGGGAGAGTGAAAAAGAGAGAGTAGGATAGATGATTTTAAATAAGGCTCACGGTAATGCTTTTCACGCGTTTTGTAAATCAAGATTAATTGAAACGCCAATGGAACACGACAAGATTAATATGCTTTGTCGTTTCCATTTAGACAATTAAGCCTAGTCGGGTGTTTTTTATTAGAAAATAAATGTGCGGGCGGCTTGTACTTCCCATAAAAATTGAAAGGACGGCAAAAGTGATTGAACTTGGGGCAAAATAAAATATCTGAGTGATACATCATTTGTAGTTAGCAGGTGGCCATGAAAATAATAAAAACATTTATGCCCGTGTGTTCAGCGCTTCAGCTCAAGCTAGAATCAATGAAAAGAAAAATCGCTGCAATAGTTGCAATACTGAATTCGCTGATTTCGACGTGATATTGATAATACCGAGTATCATTTTAAAGACAGAGACATCACTCGTAATTGTTGGTAGATAAAGCCTTTTCTTTTCTATGATTACTTGTATCTACCTTCCGTGATACATGTATATTATAATTACAATGTACTTTTATTTTGTATGTTTATGTGATACAGTTTCGCTGTAAGGAATATTTACGGTATTTATCACACTCCAAAACCAGTAATGTTAAGATTTTAACGAACAAAATATTGTTTTAAAATGCTACCCATTGAAACAACAAGGATCTCATTACAGATTGCAAAGACTTTCGAGAAATTGACTAATTGACATTTTACGTAATAGAAAATATGCAGATTTGTGATAGTTGATGGGGAAAAGCTATTGAAAAATGACTTCAAAAGTCTTTGGTACCACACTTTTCGGTCACAATCCCTTTTCCTTTTAATTTCAAACATCATGAATTTCGGCGTGGATATACAATTATCCTAGCAATAATGTCCATGAGATGTCACAGATGTTGCAGTCGCGTTACCAGGAAAAGAAAATCTAGCCTTGCCCTCTGTAAAGCGGCCCATGACGTAAATTTGCGCGGACAGAACATGTCACTTGTGCTTCTGTAATTCCACCAATGGCTTTCTAACGAAACATATCTGACAAATTGATTTTGTCGGAGAAACCAATACCAGCTGTGATTGCATGGATAAGGTCAATCGGTTGGACTGATTTCTTTCTTGTTTTCTCACTCTCACTCTCTTATTTTTTTCTAAAGAATACGTTGGGCTTTGCCAATTTTGTATTTTGAAGCCTGTACAAGATGCCCCCTCCATTTAATGAGAAAGTGAATTCCAAGTAGGCCAAGAAAGAAAGGAAGATGGTTAAAATAGGTCAGTAATCTGTTACCATGGTTATTTCTCTTTTCTATTAATGAGATTTTTCAGATTTTTTTAATCAGCCTATGGCACATTACATGGGAATTGATTGGACATATAATTACTTGAAGATTGGCAAAGCGCAAATCGCTAAAAGTAGGTGACTGAAAAAATGTTTATAAATGAAGGTAGAACGAGGGTGGAATTTACGTTCAGTAGCAGACTGTGGTCCCTTAACATGCTAAAGGCTCATAAAGTGCAAGACCGCCTTAAAATTGCCTTATTCCTCATATCAGAAATCAATTTCTCTCTTTTTACTTTTGTATGAGCTTCAGAAACTATGGGAAACTATATTTAGAAAATGAAAATTTCGAATAAGTAATGATTATAATTCACCTGATTTGGAAACAGATAACCAGCTATACATGTTATACGATATTACAAATATGCACAATTATTCGTTGAAAAGGTCCGCAGTATTACGAGGATTCCACAAAAAATGCATTCTTAATTTCTTTTGTTTTTTGATCTGTTACTCATATGAGTGTATTTTCGTGAGATTTATTGGATTTTGCTGAAACTTAACAGTGCCTCATGGACGACCACCACCATTGCTGAAAAGTACTCTCTGGTATAGATGTCAGAAATAGAGAAATAAAATAAACAAATAAATTTGGGTACCAATTTGATAAACTTTATTTCTTAGATACTATTTTTATTGACTGAATGCTATAAAGTTGTAGGAAAAGACGAAAAAAGTGTTATGTAAAAAAGAAATCTCTACGCACAGTGGAGAGCTGCTCTGCGGTGCGACTTTTCACCGAACATAATGATAAACTAAATTGCATTTCATGTTAATAATATCGCTGAAGGACATACGTAATACCAAGGCCGCCCCGTAAATGCATGACGTTTATAATTTACTCATGGACTTCATTAAGGTGATATTAAACAGGAGATGCTATATTAAATTTCTCGCCAAGTCTCCTTTTTCCTTCAGCATTCTTATCACGCGAAGCATATTTATTAAATATCGATAAACAGCAAGATGGCCCCCACTCAACCAACTCCATTAAATGTATCTTAGCAATCCTTCAAAAATTAAAGACCATATCCGATGAAAATAAAACTTAATATCATTAATCAATCAATGATCCAGCAATCGAGATATTCATTTTAATACGCTCAAGGTCATATCCTCTTCTTCTGCAAATCCCCCGCATCAATTCAAAGAAGGGTCAACAAAATATATCCTTTTCTGAACCCACTATATTTGGAATAATCTCCCATTAACCATTTGTTCCTGCCCCTCAGTCGAATCATTCAAGAGAATTCTCAAGACTTATTTGTTTTCCCTGTGATTGTTTTTTTTGACAAGGTGTTGTGTGGAGTTGTGTGGGATGTAAACAAGGTTGTGTACTGTATGAACCAGGCCTTCGTTCATGTGGTGCACAGCTTTTTGAATTACTTTACACAGCTTTACACAACAAATTTACAGTCTATGCGCTTGGAGAGCAAAATAATTATTCTGTTTTATTTACTATTGTAAAGCGCGTTGCGCATGTTTATTTAAAGGCGCTATATAAATATATATGTATCGGCCTATGTATGTATCAATGGAAAGCTGAATGAACGTAGAATACAAATATAAACGGGCCCAAAATGTTTTCTCTTTCAGTATTGCACAAAAGCAATTAAAAATCTAATGTTCCTCATCCCACGAAATTACGGGTCAGTGGGGTAAAATTTACCACAGTTACGGTGACGACATAAAACATATGGAACCGATCGGCTCGCCTATAGGGCCTATAGCTGAGGCAATGAGCCATCCTGAATCAATGCAAAGTCATTGTGAACCTGCGTAGACCCCATATTAAAGATGATGTCATCAAGTCGATAGTTATGTCAGCAACTTTCGATTTTCAAAGCTTTAGATTTCGAGTTTTCAGGAAGCATTACTTCAGGACCTCTGACTATGCTCCGACAGACACTAAAAAAACCTTATTATTGATGTTATTGTAATCTATGGCTCACATGTTTCTTGAATTGATCATGATTTTATTGAGAATAAAAGAACAACACGCATCGCGGCCTACAAGGCCGAATTGGGCTATGTTTTACAAATGTAAAATACAATACATAAAACATTCATATTAAATGACATCAAATTAATGAACTCTTGATATAACATGTATCTATTTCATGTTTCATTTCCGACAATGTCTTTCATCATATTCTTCTTTGAATGCTAAATTTTTCGAACTAAACAAGAATATTCGTGCTTGCTATGTTAACCACCGTATAACCACGGTTTTGATAGCAGTAAAGATAAAACAATTTAGCTATTTCAAACAAAATTTATGTTTATAGCGCAAACGGTATTGGCGTCTTTTCATGAATTGTTTGCAGCTTCATAATGGCTAGACAGAGAGAGGAAAGAAACCGCGAAATGACTTTGGGTATTGAACAGCCATGAACGAGTAATTCTGCTTTATGTAATTTGATTTGTTTGAATGGGCGGAAATCAGAGGTAGATGAAAGCATTCTCGCTATCTGGACTTCCAGCGCATCAAAAGGCAGCACAAACGTGACATAGACCACGCGGTCAAAATTAGTCTCGAGGTTTCCCGGTCGTCTATGTTTACACCGTATCAAAGACATTCTTTTTTCATTTAAGAATAGACAGTTCAAGGATTGGACGGAAAGGGGCCCACCCCTCCCTCCCTGTATGGGGGGGGGGTATATCGGGAATGTTGTGTCACTCGAATCTCTCCCCTTTTTTCTTTTGATTCAACAACTTTAGTTTTCTTTTCATTACATTTGTAGATTTCATTTTGTAGAATTAAAAATTTAATGAAAATGTTGTGGAATTCCTTTAATAAATTTCCTGTCCAGCATCACCAGAAATACACCCTATTTTAAGAACTAAATACACCATGAACACTGTCGAAACAATGAGGAAATGCGGTTCTTTTAATCTTACAAAATCTAAAAGCAGTGATGGCCTGTAATAGATGGAACGAACTGTCTTACGTTCAGATACGGAAACAACTAGGCTCGCTTAGATTGCGGTCAAATAACCGAAAATAATCGGAAACTCTTTTATTAGAACTATTGTGTGCTTCTATCCGCTTCTTTTCTTCAAAAAGTAAAGACAAGATAGGTAGCGGAGAAAAGTTTTAAAAAAGGGAAAAAATGAAGGGGAAAAAAAAGATGGAAAAGAGATGAAAAAGAATAAAAGGGAGGGAAATAAAAAACGAGAGAGAAAAAAGAAAGCTGAACAATAATTGACAACTCGAAAGATACACGGAAAACAGGAAGAAAGACAACGAAAAAGATTGACAAGGAAATTAATCGAAGATAGGATCAGAACTGAATGTGACGGTAGGAAATTGCCAAGATTGTGAACGCGGGTAAACTTGCCAGATCTCTTTATTAATGACGTCACTATGTTCGAAGAAGACGACACCTTGGGGTAAGGGAGCTCGATTAGACCGGGATAATTTCATTTACGGGACTCTGATATAGCTCCCAAGGTACACACCTGTCGGCACTCAACAACATTTGTATTTGCTTTGACATTAACATCATTCAACATTACCTGTCTCTGAGTAGTGTCAGAGCGTTATTTCGTTTAAAATAGAACAATGCTTTGAGATGACACCTCAGTCAAAAAATCTCCTCAGTTTAAAGTAAATCGGTCTCTAATTAGCCGTGTTAAAAGTTTTGTTGGTTAATGGTTTAAACTCATAACCGCGTTAAATTAAGTCACTATTCATATGCAATGGCAAGTTTAAACTGAATTGCAAAGACTTTCGAAGAATTAACCTGAAATAACTTCGATAGCCAATTGCAATGTGTGAACATGATAATGACCTATACGTTACCCCCAACATGATTTCTAGAGGCAAATATAATGGAATAATATGGACAGTTTGCGATCGTGTATTCGTCAACGACAGCGCCAGAAGGTGACACAGACCTACTAAGAGATGACACCTCGTCTGAAACGGGCACTTTTGTTCCTGATAAATTCAACTTTTTATTGTAGTGTTCACAACTCCATGTGAAGTTAACCTTGAGAATGTAAAAGAGGAAAATAAAGAAAGCACGGACATCATGATGAGGAAAAAAAAATGACGAATAAAGTAAAGGAACAAAGAAAACTTTGTATAGTCATGTAGGCCTTTACGCTTACAATACCTATAGATATTTGCGTGAAAGTGATCCAGTAACGATACTTAATAGGTTCCTTTAAATGACATATAGTTTATGTCAGAGAAAGAAAGAGGTAATCAGTCACATTTTCATCATACATGAAGATAGCAGCAAAAATAAATGGTCACTGAAATCTTAAAACTGGTCACGTTTGTCATTTGTTATCAGACTCGTTATTCTACTGGGTATTCCTGTGATCTATTAAAAACATAAGTCGTTACATCACCATTTGTTATAACCAGACTTATTATTCTACTGGGTATTCCTGCCTTTCCTGGGATTGATCGAAAACACAAGTCATTACATCATCTTCAAACTAACAAAATGATAGGAATGGAATGGAAAATCGATTGCGCTCGGCTATTTTTGTGTCTGGATGCTATTTGTGTGTCTAGATGACAAATGGAATTGCATACCGGCACAGAATATTTCTGCCGCGAATCTATCTATGGCCATTTCACATTGGCAGATTCGCTTTCAGTAATTCATATCAGTCTTTTAGCGCTATAAAGATTTAGGAAGATATTTTGAGTGTCTTTTTAATCATTCTCACCCTTAACCTCCTTCTAATCTATCTCTTTCCCGTCTTATATCCGTTTGTATGTATGGTTTTACGCAGTTTAATGTATCACGTATATTCCATCGATATTTTTTTTTGTTACTTCCGGTTTCCTCGTTTGTTTTCTTTTTCCCCTTTCTTTCTTTTTCTTTTTCGTCCTCTCGACAAGCTCTCTTTTTGGTCTAATGACTTATAAGAGAGAAACAAAAATAGTAGGAAGCGTACCTCAAACCCTTATAGACTGCGCACTTTAAACCCAACTGTACGATTTCTATTTGACATACAACCAAGCGAGGAAAAAATAACACCGTTCAGACAATAAAACTTCATTTTTATCAACTAAACATGGTCAAAGAAAAACTATTCAAGACATGTCTGACAGGTATTACGGTGTTCATACAGTGCTACATGACTTGTGTTATGGCGTGATTCGAACCCAAACAATCGATACAAAACTATGAAGAGAGCATTTTCATGTCTGAAATCTCATGTGGAAAAGGGCCTGAAGAATGCGAAGCGTATGGAATGCCGCAAGAAGACACGGATAATTTAAACCCCCTGATGGTAATCAACGGCACGTGACCATCTTTTGAATAACAAACCGTCGACAATGATATAACTTTGAATGAGCGCGTATGAACAGCGCACACCATATATGGACAGTTCAATGATGTTTCTAATGTCATGTGATAAGGGCTAGAGCCAATGAATGGACGCTAAACATGGCCAAAGTTTTTCTGCGGATAAAGAAACGTACGGAATGCGCGCAGGGACACGCGGACAATTTAAGCCCCTTGATGGTATAATATCGTTAAAATATATTAAGCAGAAGCTCAATAGTATGTTGGACAAGCGCGTATGGACAACACACACAGTATGGACTGTGCGATATCATGTTTTCGAAGGTCATGTGATAACGCTGAGAAAATATACCGTTGACACGGCCGATGGATATGGTGCGGCTAAAGAAGCGTATGGAATGCCGCAGGGAGACACGGACAATTTAAACCCCCTGATGGGATCCAACGGCAGCTTAGCATCATTCAGGCATCCAGTCACTGTCAAATAACGAGCTGACGACAATATAGATCATCGAACAAATGCGTGTGTTGCATAGATGACATCGTTATGTCAATAATGGAAATCGACCACATACAGACACATCATTCATATCCATCGCTGCATTCACATCGATGATCAGTTATCAGAGTACATTTTTGAAAGGAAACATAGAGCTCATGAAAAATAAACATGTCACAGATCCTTCCTTTGTTTTAAGACACGAACATTTTTCTCTAGCTCATTCTAATGATTAATTGAAAACATCAGTCTTTATGGTAACGGTAAATGGATTGAAATGGCATTTCCGGTACACAAGATGAAAGTTGGACTGTTAAGTTTTTCTCATGACGTTTGTACGAAAGATGAAACCCTAAATCTTTATAGACATTTCTCATCTGTAACATCATAATCCTCAAGTCCGAATTTGGGGGAAATATAATTTATTCATCTCGGCCAGAATGAGGAGACAAAATGGCCCTTCAGTCTCTCTCTTTCTCACTCGCTCCCTCTCCATCGCTTGGACCACTCGAGCCTCAAGTGCATTACGAAACGAATGGAAGGCGATACAAAGACACAGCAAGGTGATAACTAGACACAAATTTGGCTTTGACAAATATCAATAAGGTTAGTGTCAGATACACGATGATGTAGAACTTCAGAAATCATGTCAATGATATGTCTCATCTGCAACAGCATAACCCCTAAGTCCGAGATCTTGGTAATATTATAATTCAGTTATCTCGGCCAGGATGAGACGTTAAAGTGGCCCGTCAGTCACGAAATCTCCTAACTCTCTCTCTCTCTCTCTCTCTCTCTATCGCTCTCTCTCTCTCTCTCTCTCTCTCCTTCTCCATCGCTTATAGACAACTCGAGTGGATTAAGAAACGAATGGGAGGCGATAGAGAGACACAGCAAGGTGATATCTAGACCTAGTTTTGGACTATTAACATCTACAGATTTGACTCTGTGAGATATCAATAGGCGTCAGATACACGATGAAGTGGAACTTCTGAAATGAAATCGGTACGATTTGTCATCATCGTGATCATTGCAGTAATATGAAAGGGGCTTCTAAGATGCAGTACAATTTCATCGGGAGGGAAATTTAAAAAAGAAATAGAGAAGAAGAATATCGATGATTATGATAAACATATAAATAATATACAGCAAAAAGACAACAACAGCTAAAACGAATACGTGACCGTTTAATAATAATAATAATAATAAATGACATTTATATAGCGCTTAATACAAAGTTTCTAAGCGCTTAACAAAAATAAAATTAGAGTAATGTTAACCTACAAATTACAACAATATAATACATGATACATAATTATAATAACAAATTTCTAATAACAATCATACAATAATAATAGTAAATATTTACATAACGCTTTATAGTTTAACAAACAAAATATGATTACTATGAGATCAGGAAGATACTTCACGCTTTGCATTTTATGTGACAATGCCAAACTGTTTTCAACTTGTCAGGATAATTATAACAATAAGCGCGAGGTGTTGTACAGCGCTCATGTCTGACACATTGACGCTCATGGCGCTCCATTATCATAACCATGACGTAATAACGGCTGCCATTGCAGCGCATGGGCATTTTAACCTGGATGAAGTGTGTGAAAACACATTAGTGCTGCGACAGGGACTCGAACCTTGTACTTTGTGGTTCACAGTCCGGAGGCATATCCACTGGACCGCAACCGCTGTACTTGCGCTGTGTACCCTGCACGTAGACGCCTTCCGTTTCAGCGCAAGGGGCAGCTTTACATGCTTTGAATTCGTAATTGTAGACCATCCCCATTCACACGATCAATATCGATCAAGATAAATATTGGAAGCATAGAAATAATATACAAATGTTTACGTCATATTTTCCATCCTCAAATTGATATTCTCTGGCGCATACCATTTATTAATTCAACACATCCGCTTATAACCATTTTTGTCACATTCCTCATCTTCCGTTTTAGCTATTTTACGACACTAGTAGTTCCATATATAGGCATTTACTAATATATCTTCTTGTCTGATCTTCCCCTAGTTGTTGGCATTGCTTTTGTTTTCGAATAAGTTTCTAATTACCTTCATTTTGTATCCACTTAGTATGCCGCTTCGCCGATAACAAACTACTATTTTGATCTGGACTTAGAGCAAAACACGACGTACCGTAGTGATATTTCATGTTGTGTCATTATTTTCCCTTTCAAAGTGTGTATTCCCTTTTATGTGATGTTTTTACCCCTCGATCTCTCACTTGTACGATCAGTCATTCACCTTTTACGTATCTTTTCATCTCCATGGCTCCTTCACGCTCTTAACCTCATCATTTCTCTTTCGTTTTGCTCTCTATCATTCTCTCTCTCTGTCTCTCTCTCTCCCTCCCTCCCCCTCTCTCCCTCCCTCTCTCTCTCTCTCTCTCTCTCTCTCTCTCTTCTTTCTTTTTCTCTACATACCTTGCCATATTTCCCAGCAGAACATATCAGAAAGATGCACCAATCGTTGTTTTTCGTTCACTTACTCAGCCATACTCGGGAGAGAATGAACAGGCTGGTTCTTATCGCGAGACGGCCATGCACCCTCGTCAAATTTGAGTTTAATACAAACATTCATTGACTCTCATGAGAGAGCCTTCTCTGAAACTCGTGTTGTTTTCAATCCTTTCCGTAATTTCCATTTTAGCGGACATATTTCACTGAAAAACAAAGCAAGGCAACAACGAACATATCCCTAAAAAAAAACCTATTTTAAAACACCAGAATCCTCCATTGTTACCTGAGGGATAATCGAAACCAGATACTCTAGGAATCACTTTGCATACTAATAGACCTATATTTTAAGCAAACCTCAACGGTTCCTTGACCAAAAAGGCGACAAATTTCACACACTGATAGCGTACAAAACGACCATCGGAATTCATTAACGCTGACCACACCGCAGAAGAAAAGGCCCGATGAACTAGATTTTTTAAACCCATCTTGAGGCTTGGTTGAGGTTCTGCATTGCTACAAAATAGGTCTACGTCTAAAATAATTCTGCATTGTTTATTTAATGGAGTTGTAAACAAACTTAAGACAATTCCATGAAAACACCAAAAAACAAATATGCTGTTCAGGGGTCGCGCGTCATATTTCCCTCTTTTTAAAGTAAAATGTCTTTAGTTGTTTGTCTCTCTCTCTCTCTCTCTCTCTCGTCCACTTTTAGCTTGAAAATTTATATATTTTGTTTCATTTATTTGTGTCTGAGTCTAATTGTATGTGTATTCAGTATACTACATACTAAGACAGAATTTTATTTCAGTGAACCTACACACAAGCGTAGTTTTTAAATAGATTCACTTTTATAATAGTATGATATGGCTCTTGCGTGGATTTTTTTTTTGGAGGAAATGTCTGAGCTCCCTGGCTTTTCCGTTCACGATTTGGATATTAGAATCATCATGAACTTCATTCATTTTTAAATCCTACTCACGAGGGGAAATAATTGGTTGGAAGCCGTATATCTCGATGACCTTTCTAAACACGGAATGTATCGAAACATTGTTTGATCTCTGTAAACTCCATGGCTTCACAGTACTTTGAATATCCTATAAAATCCGCCCAGAGGACTTTACAACCATAATCCGGTATTATTCCATACCATATGAGAATGCCGGAAATGAACCCGAAAGAGTAAAATCATACGATTACTTTCAAACTTGATATTGCTGGAACGGATTTCGAAAGGTATATACAGTGCGTATAAAAGGGTACCCACTTTGGCAGCTTCTAATTAAAAAGCCATAACCAATTTGAATATCAAATTGATTTCATGGTGAAGAGTAATTTATTTTCTGTCCAATGATACTCTATTCACAATATTTCTGGTACGGGTAAATGAGCACCAGGGTATTTATAAAATATTGTCAAAATCGCCTTTTATTAAGTTTGGGATAAAGGAGTGAATGTGGCTCAGGCCATATGCATGTGCTTTTTGGGTCTTAGGTCCTTTAGACAGTTAAATTATGCCTTTTGCTTTATTGTCTAGAATAATGCAATGTATCTAGACTTTCAAGGAACCTTGTTTCATCCCACAGGATAACCTTTAATTATTTTGAACAGCCAAATAACTTCTTGTTCTCATGATATCTGATAGTTTTCGCTGCTCACTTGTCAGCTGCGCCATTTCTCAAAGGTGTTTATCTCGAATAGCGAATGAAAACTCAAAGGTTACTAAAACCCAAATGCAAGAAAAAAAAAACATATGATGATGAATATCAAAGAAATTGACAGGGGACTTTCTCAAAGAAAGATAACATCACAGATAAACGTTATCCATTTTGTATCTCTCAATAAGAAGGTTACCTTCAACGAGGGATGCGAATGACGTCAAGATTGTAATCATCATAACGAAGAGAGTATAATAACTTTTGCTTGTATTAAGCATTTCCTTGAGTTTGAGGTGATATTAACACCTTTTTTTTTCAACTAAATAATAGTCAATGTAAATAAATGAACAATTGTTGTTGTTTTAATGAGAAAACACACACACATTGCTTCTGACCAAAATTCATTGCTTTAGCCCAAACTTGGTACTATAAGATTTTGACACTAATTTTTGAAAAGCCTGCTGTTCAGTCATCCTTGGCAGCACAATTATGGAAATGATATGATTAAGCAGGGTATTAGTTCTTCTTCACAGTAAATTATAGTTCAAGGTCACACAGGTTATATTTTTTCATTAAAAGTTACCATAGTTGGGTACACATTTTTATATGCACTATTATAATAGTCTAACTTATTCAGAATTATTATTATATCAAGATAATTGCGATGATATATCTTTTGGATTGAGGTTCTGAGTATAGGGATACAAATACTGAAATCGAGATTTAAGTCGATAGTAAGTGTTTTAGTTGAAGGAAATCTCCGAATCTGCTTTATATCGTAGATAAGCGCACGGAGAGTCTGAAAACGCTACGATTCCGGAGCCGTCAAGTTGTTCCTACAAAGGGGTTTTATCAATACTCTGACATCACAATGTTAATATTGATATGACTGTTTAGATCCTTGACCATGTTGATTAACATATTTAAATGTTTTCTGTGAACTGTTCTTCCAAAATAGGACCGCAGTCTGACCGTGCGACAGAGATGCATCTGACATCCAACTGTCGCGACGTAACAATACACAATTACTGTAATCGTACGTAGGCCCAAAACGGCGCTAAATCATGCCACTGTGATCATCTACACAATAGGACATTCAGATATGATGCGGTCAACCGCCGCAAAAAAAGGAAAGGCCGCGGTTTGTTACGCGTAAATGTGTGGTAAGTGCGCGCAATAAAGGTCCTGCGCGTATTCACAGAGACCTGTGTTATAATATACAGAAATGTATAGAAATCTACAGAAATAACGCGTATTACACTTAACGTCAGCTTTTAACAGCAACACCGCCGAAGTTGTGTTTCGTCATTTCTTAGCGTGGCCTGAGTCGTGTAAATACAGTGGCACCCAAGTTAAATGTTCGTGTATGGACAGGCTTTATTGGAATGCAGAATGTATATCCAGAATATGTCACATTAGGACAAAACTTCACCTATAGAGAGATTATTGCTGACAGAGAATCCCCGGAGAGAATCGCGCATATTATTATCAGGAATCTGATTTAATGCGATTACATGTCTGGTTAAATACGTCTCGTCACGCAGACATTTTAATAACCTCCCTTTCCTTTCTTTCCGTGCTCCTAGAACGGCTTGGTTAATTTTATATAACTGCTAATGCGCAAGGTACATTTAGCAAAATATGTCACCTTTCCGCTTGTCAATGCGCTTTAACTTATATAATTCGAGACAAATTTACAATGGCGAAGAAATTATTTTATTTCTCGTTTTCCTCAGCTGCTTCATTTGAGGCGAGCATTTCTTTTTTTTTTGTTCTTGTTATTTTTTTTATTGTCGGCTTTTTTGCTTTTACATTGATGGGACAAGTTTTCCATATCCATATGCCGCAGTTCTAAAATAGTTTTCTGGTAGATTGACGATTAAATTGACAATGCATCATTTCCATTTCATCAAGCCGTTTTTTCCGCCCCTAATGTCAGACGCATTTTCATTTACCCATTAACATTTGGCTATTAAATTATCTTTCCATCATTATGAGAGGTGCTTTTCCCATTGATGACTGTTCATTTCCTCTTTCATTGCGCTCTCAATTTAAAATGTGTGGTTCCTTTTTACATATGCGAGGTAACCTTTCCGTTTCGTACTTTATTTCCACTTGTAAAGCAAGGTGCAAGTCGTTTCTCCTTTAGACATATAATTGCCTACATTTCATATTGTCTTCAATGAGCTATTTCGGGAAGCATGAGGTGAAACAATTCAAACCACCCCCCCCCCCCCTCTACCCCCATCCCCCATTTTAAAGGAATGCTTTACCTTAAAGGCATCGTTTAACAATGTTAAATCTGAGATGCATGGCCCTGTACGTGTTATCAGTGTCTGTGATATGGTGTACTATTGAAGCCCTAAAAAGACTGCGCTTCAAAATGATCATGAAGTGCCTCAAAACAATAAACATCCTTTAGTGACCGGTTTTACCATAGTCATTTTCCCAAATTGTCAGTAGTGTTATGAAAACCGTTAGGAAAACGAAAAATTTCCGATCATAAATATCTTGATAATCAGACAGGCAATCGGCTTGTAAAAGTCATGGGATTCCTGACTGACATAAAGGTTTATAATAATTATGATTGCAGCATCAAAGCTGAATCCAGGATTTTGATTCAGCATCTGAGGCAATGTTACCGAGTCACTTTAATGTTGAGTTGCTGGGGGCTTTCCTAAAGCGAGGGGTTGCCCGAACAAGTTTGCCACAAAAGAACGATTGAGCTGGGCTTTAATAGATTTACGGACAGGAAGTTTGGATAGGTGTATCACATCTCAAATCGCCATTCTTAGAGCTATATTTTGTATTTATTTATTTATTTATTTATTTACTTATTTATTTTGTCTCAACCATCTATCGTTCCGCCCTTCACATCAGTGTGCATGCGCTGTTGGGTACTTAAAACGAAAATTATTTCAGCTACATATTATCAGCATCTTAACTTAATACACGTGGAAAATGAGCAGAAAAATTTTAATCAAATTCATCGAATCTTGAGATAAATTCATCTAATTATTCTAAAAGCAAATGTCTTTCGGGTGATGGAAAGCTCCGGGATTACTGACAAGATTTAATTTGTGTGCCACGCTCCTTTACACCCATAAAAAACAACATATTATAGGCTCTTATTTTCGTATTACCATCAGTGGCCGATTCCCCTCCCCCTCTCTGTCTCTCCCTCTCTTTCTGTATTTGTCTCTGGGTCTCTTTTTATGTTACTCTATCTACATGTACCTCTATGAATTTACCTTTTATTTGTTTCTTTGTCTCTCCAATCTAGCCTTTCTATTTTGAATAATATTCTCCCGTTCTAAGTACATCATTCTTATATCCATAATACATAGAACATTTATATAATTGGACAATATGGTTTACACATCGTACTTATAAATTATGTTGTACGTAACAATTCCACATATTGCATTTAGTCATTCACTCTGGATATAGACTACACATCTGATAATTAATAATTTGACATTTCGCTTCCCAAAGTCGTCTAATACATTAATTTAACTCTAATCTTACCACTTCTACTTTAACTTTCTCCTCAGTGTAATACACATTTTGTATAAATTTTGTGCGTAGGCCTTGTTTTCACAGAGAGAGGAAAGGAAAAGATAGAGGGGAAAAAACGAAATGAATGAGTTTGGATTATACACAAAAATGAAGCGTCTCTCCTCCTCCTCGACAAAACAAAAACCAATGAAACAATCATAAACGCAAACAGCGAGAGAACGTGGCAGGTACTCGACCGTTCATGATCATGCGACGTATGTACCGCTTGTCTTAAATTGTTCCTCTATCTTCTATTAAACTAAACAATTTCTAACAAATCAGACGTAAACCACGTAAACACGTATAGCTCAGCAGGCGATGTCACAATGTGTCTTGACATTTGGCATAATATGACCGAATGAATCTCGTGCCCCTAAATGACGGGGAAAAAGGTTTACCCACTTTGTCTCCACTGCGCCTTTGGCAATCTATTAATATGTCTTCGGTTGTGATGCTTTGGTTATCAGATAGTACTCAGGTCCATAAGCTAGAGAATAAGACCCCTGCTTCAAATTGACGTAGGATTGACTACCAATGAGTAAGCAGACGACTTGCTTCAAATTTTGACCCGACTTGCTTCTATTTGAATCCCGTTTCGCTGTCCATACGGAGTGAGACCTCGCCAGGTAATTTTTCATACGCCGGGATACTTGCCTTGTCCATCGAATCGAGATGACATTTCGGTGTCCATTCGGTGTTAGATCACGTAATGCGTTTCTGTGCACACCAATATAGCTTATATCACCAAATCAGTCGAGAATCCGTTGTTTACGACAACCCCACCGTGCACTTACACGTCGATATAACGTTTAAAGGGAGTGGGTAGTCAGTTTCCATGTGCAGAAGGCTATAATTCGCTGACACCAGACTTGGTGGAAATACCATTAACGGGAGTACAAATCTGCACACAGCAAACCCGTTGGCCCGTCAAGAATGACCCCCTAGTCTCTCGGAGCATGCTCGGAGATTATTCGGGCGAAGGAACAGCAAAGCATTACATAAGGTATAATGGTCATAAAACTCAAGGCTAACCCTGGTGATTGACAACACCTGTTATGTGGGTAAACACCCGAACGGTTTCGAATTCCCCATGAGAGCTGACTTCTATGTGACTTTAAGTAAAGGTACAGCTGAGACGACATTTCGCTGTCCATACAGGGAACGTCGGCATGCTAAAGAAACACGCCGTGAAACGTCACATCGTATGGACGGCGAATATGTTACATAACCTTATTAACTATGAACTGGGATGACACATGCAGATTTTCATTATTTTGAACATGCTGAATGGAACATCTATATAAGTAATACGCTAAGGCTCCGCGGGGGGCGCGACGTCTCGGCGAGCCTTTGTATTCTATTGTTTTTTAATGAGATCGCCGACCGAAGTTGGTGCGGCTATCTCCTCCTGAACCCTCCCCTCGGGGTACCCGTGCCCGGTGCCATCGTCCGCGGGAGAGTCTACTCTGTGGAATTGGCTATACTCCGCCCGAGGTCCTCCTCCGTGTCGACGTCCAGGGCGAAAACAGACGCGATATGCATAATGCAGGATATGCGTGACGACAGAGATACCTCATGGATATTCAACATGACATCCGTAGACACACGACAGACGACGAGCAACTCACATTAAGTTGCGTATTAAATGCACGATGCACACGGTCGGGCTTACCCGAGTAAAGCATCTTTGTATAGGATATCCTTTGTAGTAGCTGCACAAGCCGCAGAGATACACACGAAGCTTCGATCCCGTCCACGTCCAAACTTAGAGACCTATTTCCATCATGATTGCCGCGATTTTGATATAGTTTTCGTGAATGGAGGTATGAAATCAAAGCTTATTTTGTGATTACTACGGCCATATAGTCTAGACCTATACTAAATTTTTATTATCATTTTCTAAAGGAAAGTTTTCACAAGAAAACCATTGGACTGACAGTTTAGTCGCAAGCTGCCTTCATACAGTGCAGGGCTTCTGTTCAGTGTGTGTGAGTTGAGACGAGCTTGCAGGAAGCTCCAACACCGGCACCGAGCACCGCAGGCGTCCGACGCCTGCGGCGCCGGTGTTCGAGCTATGGAGTTACGCTGTAGTGTGTGTGAGTTAAGCTGAGCTGAGCTCGAGTCGAAGAGATTTGACACTTTGAAATTGTTATCTGTTGGTTTGCATCATTATTGCCGCGATTTCAATATAGTTTCGTGAATAGATTTACGAAACCTGAGCTTAGAATTAGTAAAAGTATTACTAATGTCTAACGTTTTTAAACGACTACCTGATTTTCTTGTGAAAATTTTACTTTGAAAAATTCATGGTCAGAAATTCATGGTCAGAAATAATCACAATCTAGGGTCTATTATGTTACAGTTCTTGCATCAAATCAATGCATGAAAACTTAGTTATTGAACTAGAAAAATGATTTTTTTTTTACAAAGGCAATTATGAAGTAGGAAGCCTGAAACCTTAGCCTACTAAACAAATCTCAACAAAGTGTAGGCCTATCCTTTTATGAATTAATGAAAAAGTAGCCCCAGAAAAAAGAGCCCCTGAAAGTTGAAAAAGTAGCCCCCGAAAATTTCCCAAAAATTTGAAATGGAGTCCCCGAAATGAAAAACTTAATTTTTTGCCTGCGCCCCCCTCTAGAATCCCTTGGATTTCCGCGGGTCCTGAGTTGAGTGTATATATAATATAGGCGTGGGGTCCCCGGGTTTCAAGGGGCCATAAACCCCAAAAAGCTCAGGGGTTACGTTCTTCAAAGTTGGTGGGGGGGGGGAGAGATCAGATCGCAGCGAGTTGAGTGTATAGGCGTGGGGTCCACGGGTTTCAAGGGGCTAAAACCCTCGAAAGCTCAGGGGTTTGAGGCGTTTAATTAGGGTCAGATGAGCATATTTTTAATACTTGATTTTTGACACTTGCGGGGAATTGGCGTGGGGTCAATACGTAGAGTTGCGTAGTGTTGCGTACCAACTACGCTGGCCTACGTTACTATATGCTGAGGGATGGAAAGGGGTACGCAAGATGAACGAAAACAATTCTACATGTTAAATTTTTTTTCGCGTACTTTCAGCGTAGAAACTTGACGCAGAAAGTACGCCTTTTTACGCAACACTACGCTACATGCCTACGCAACAGTACGCTACCCTACGCCAGATCGACAAAGCAGTAAAAGCTTTCCACACAGTAAACAACCATAAGCAAACCTATACGCCAGCCTACGCATAACCTACGCAGGGACTATTTTCCCCATTAATACGCAGCCTAATTTCTAATTTTCCAGTGGCTTAAAGAATAACTACCGGTACAGTTGAATCGTTTTTTTTTTTTTATATAAGGCCAAATTTAAAAAAAAAACATGTTTAGCGTCCTGTTTTTTCGTAAAATGGGAAGGAGAAGGCCCTTTTTTTTTTTTTCTTTCTTTCAAATTGGCAGCTCTGTACATTTTCCCTGACATTCAGGCTATTTTTCAAGATGGCGGCCGACATTTTTTTTTTTTCTTTTTTAAAAATCAGAAATACATTTTAGCAAAAAAAGAAAAAGATAGGAGGCGGCCTCCAAAAAGGAAGCGGGCGGGGACGCTAAACATGTATATTTTTTTAATGGCCTGAATGGCAAATAAAGTTCTTGGTGGTTTTAATTTAGACAGTCTCTATATATCTATTTACACCCCCCGCCCCCCTCTAGAATCCCGCGGATTTCCGCGGGTCCTGCTAGTATTGTTATAATAAAATACCACTTGATATAGAGTATTTCCAGTGGGTTAAAAAACACTATATTATATTTCGTCTACTGTGTGTACGTTTAGACTATCTTTTATTTTCGCTTTTACCACCTCCCCGTCCGTCTACAGTATTTGCTATAGGTGTCGTGGTCGAGTGGATATGTCACAGGCACTAATTCCTTTGGCAAGACATTAATGTGCCTTATTCGACCCAGGTGAGGTAAATTGGTAACTGGTATGATTATTACTTGGAATGCACTGTGCGCCAATAATGGCTACTGGAGCTAAAGCTAGGGTAATCATTTCCAAAGCTCTTAGGGACGATATAATGTGATATGCGCCTATACAAGAAATGAATATTATTATTATTATTGTAGGTAATTTTGAACCTATGACCTGTTGGTCTTATATCGTTTTTTCTTCCATGCTTGGTCTTATGTTTATCTTGCCCAGTTAAGGGATCGGTTGGGTGAGTAGGCCCTAGCGTGCAATTGTCCTTAATTGGTATATACTAAACGCCATCTCTTATCCAGTCGTTGATTTCGTAACATAGTCATACTAGTAGTTAATGCAGCCGCTTAAATCAAAGAAAAGAAGAATGTAAACAAAATCAGTTTTAACAAGACAGCAAGTTTACCAAAATTACTGAGTTTGAAATATTTGATATAATTGCTACCATATAATAGTACAGAGGAGATCAAAGTCATGTTTATCGTAGGAGATGGCCTTCAAAAATTCATTATTCCATGTGACCTTTTCAAGCTCTCATTAATTTTTTTCATTGCCTCCAGAGGCGGCGAGACAAATAAATCATTACTAAATGAATCATTACTCGAATATAATTCGCCTGATAAAAATGTGAGGGGTTACGCTTCTCACTAATGTCTACTCAAATTTGATAAAACATTAATACCAAGCGAATACATATTTTCCGCTGGCATCTTTTTTGGCCGAAAGTGAGCAATATTTGCAAAGGGGATTTTCGTCCTCTTTTCCAAATTTTCATATTTATTTTTAGTTCGCGAAATTATAATGCTATCCTGTTGTGTTTTCCTTCTTTATCATGTACTAGCCCTATGGAAGACAGCCCGCAAGATCGACTGCCTACGAGACCAATGATGTAAATAAATGTTTTCGAGAGGCCTGTCAGACCCGCACGTTGGTATCATGGGCTATCGGTCTTATAGGTAGTCGGTCTCGTGGGCCATCGGTCTTATATGCACTCGGTCTCGTGGGCCGGAGTTCCCGTCGGCTGTCTGGATGCTAAGTTCTCACGTCGTATCCAGTGTTTGAGAAAAGAGAGAGAGAGAGAGAGAGAGAGAGAGAGAGAGAAGGCTTTTAGAATTATTTGTGTCCCGCGAATCATCTACTTCATCAAGAATGAAAAAGGGAAACATCTCTTGCATTTAGCACTGACCAATATTTATTTCTCGTGTCATAAATAACGTTCCCCAATATTGTCTGTACTATGATGCTTGTGTAGTCAACAGGTCATGACATATTATCAACCGTTCCGTGGGGACACGTTACACGCGCCATCTGGTCTTCGTGATGACGTACATTCATGTGTTGATAAGAACAAACCTCCACATTATCGTTCACAGCTCCAGTTGGCCATGTTCATGAGGAAAGACTTCGAATGCCGCTTGAAATTCATGCTATGAATCTGATCAAGGTCGTTTCATACGTCATAACCAAGTCATTATCATAATTCCCCGTTTAATTTTTATTTGTTTGGAAGAATTTGCTTCTATTTCCTAAACAGATTCATCGTGACAGCTAGCAGTATTTCATTATTTATGCAAATGGTAAAGCTATTTGAAATACTTTTTTTCGTAAAGCTAATGACATTATCATTTGTTTTCAAATATTTTTAAATGTTTTTATTATAATGGTACAATAATTATTTAATTCTCAGTATTTTAGTCATTTGACTGCTAACGTGAATGAAATCGAGCTGTCATTGCTTTTTTATTAAAACAATCTACTCAAGGATTGCGAGGGCTCAGAAAGGATAGTGTCATCTCAACCTGTCTTAAGATGCATTTAGTTAAGACACTTGTCTGAAGTGCACTCCTCTAGGGTGGTGAAAGTTGATGAGAAACGTATAATGGCAGCGGAGATGTGATAAGGGAGAACTTCTGAAGATCAGCTGGAAGGACTAGAAGACTAACATATCTCATTTGAAGGAACTTAACACCAAGAGAGAGGGAGCTCATTGGAAAGGTAGTCAGTCTGTAACTGGGATATCTTTGACACGTCACGTCCTAAGGGGTAGTGGGAGCCCCCTAGCAACACGGATAATTGAAAGTCAAATTGAAGAAAAGAGAAGAAGAGGCAGACAGAGAAAGTAGGGGTTCGATAACATGAAGGGATGGACTAGCCTCGCATAAACAGAAACCAAGCGATTAGCACAGAACAGACACAAGTTGGGGGAAGTGATCAGAAGGAGTGAGGATATGGTTGCCAATCACCAGCTAATGACGTAGGCAGTTAAAGGAATCCAAATCCAAATCTGTAGTACCACAGTATCAGACAAGATTGCCTATGGGATATAGTTTATCGAATATTGAAGCCGATCGAGAACACCGGATATAGCTAGATACCCCCCCCCCCCCCAACCACCACATTTACGGGGGTTTCCCATGGTACGTTAATAAGGGATATTAGTTCTTCTTTAAGCCAATTTACTGAGTTTTGGTGAGCCGCGAAATAGTAAAATACCCTATATAACTACTAGAAACTTTCTTCGAAACTGCATTATAGAATAACGGCTAACGACGACGTAGCTTTGATATCATCGAGAATGGCGAAAAAGGGGGGAAAAGTGACGATAAATTATATGGGAAAGGGAACATGAACAAATAGCAGGTCCCCCCCCCCCCGCCCTCCTCCATTTTGTTTAATAGATTTTGTCTTTTTAACAAGTAATTATGAATGATAATTCAAAAACACGTTATTTTACAGAATGTTTCATTGGTTTATGACACAGCATTCACAATGATAATCATTATGGAAAAAAGGTGTATTTTATTTTGTTTTAGTTTCATAGTTTATATTCTAAAATAATGAAATAATAATAAAATAATATTAAATAGGAGTGCGATGTTTGTATATTAAGGTGTTCGTTTGTCTTCATCCCACGGCTGCCACACCGGTAAGGAAATGAAATCATGACCTGTCTCATCATTTTCATCCCTTGTGGAGAATCATTAATGTAGCAATGTCCCGTCAAAGACTTTATTTTAAAAGTCCTCGATATCTGTTTAGAGATTAGACAAAGTTCAAGTTCCAGCTTTGCACTGTCTGCGATCTTTAGTATTCAGCTTTGTCCAATTATTTTTTGGAAGTCCTTTTTACCCGCAATGCAATCACGTAGCTAGTTCTATAACTCTCTCTCGAACCATATCTTTAATGGGTTCACACTTCGCGCTGGTGTCACGAGACCTCGTGGCCAAGTTGGCGTAACAAATGTAAGCAGTCCCACTCCTACTTCTCATATTTTGCCTGGAAATAAAATAACCATTTAAAAAAACCAATTTTACTCAACTGTAAATGTTTTTAAAAGCCCTGCAAAAACTCCGGACTCTGTGGGCCATCGGTCTAGACGCCGACCTACCCTGAGGAAAACAGCTCCCGGGCATTCTCTCTCCGATGAATCTCCAGCAGTGACTGCATTCTGGAGGAGTGCTGATGAGTGTGGACATAAGTTATAAAATGTTTTTCTTTGAACAAACTTGAAACAGCAATATACAACATCAATACTTTTGTCTGTTGAGTATGCCTCTTGCGCCCCTGTATTCCTCCTTTCCTCTTTCTTTTCCTCTCATCTGCTTTGTTCTTTCTTGTTTTCTCTTCCTAATGTATACCCTATACTCAAGAGAATTCCGATTGGGGTGAACGTCTTGTGCATGCTTTCGAAAATATCAGGTGAACTTTATAGGCTGCAGCTTCAGACTCACGGCATGATATTTGATGAATCGCTTGTACTCCATCACATGTTTCCGGTACTAGAATGTCCCACACGTGACATAGATTGATAGGAAAAGTCCAAGTAGCCATATAAAAATGGTATTTGCTTAAGTAGCCGTAGGCTCTGTCGGATTGTCGCGGTTGTTGTCCGAAAAGTACAGGAAGGTTGAAATCATTTCTAGGGGTATTAAGCCAAAGACTACATAGGTGAGTGAGAAGCGTCTCTCTGTGTCATCTCTTGTCGGATAACGATACTTTGAAAATACTGAAGACTCTTGCATTAACAAAAGTCCCCTAACAGAGCTAATTCATTCAGATGTCTCTGGCAAAATCTTCCCCTAACCCCTGCCGACGCGTTTCTGCCCGGCCTAAAACTTGAAAATCGTCTTGCAGAGAAGGAAAAAAGGCTCCGGTTTTCGGGTTCAGTTACAAGCTTTGCGCTAGATTGACGTCGCTGCTCTTCCGTGGACGACAAAGGTGTAGTTTACATTGAATTGATCAATTAGGTGATGATCGTCTATATCGACTAGATCTTCCCCGAAGATAGATATAAACTTTTTTTATATTTTACAAACGGAAGAGAAATCGAAATAGAATTGATGAAACAATTTATGGAAACAAAATGCTTTTAAATGTGAACACAAAAAAATGTACGAGGCAAAGTTTTACTTTTTTAGTGCCTTTATTTAAAAAAATCTCACCGAATGTAATGCTATCCCACATCGCTCTCTCTTGTTCTCTCCCTCTCTCTATCTTTCTATCTCACTGGGCCTGAACTGAGCCCATGGCTGTCTCAGAAATCTCTCCAATAACAAATAACACGAGTGTCTTTTACCGTCACACCACAACAGCGCTTAAGTCGACGGAGCATCGGTTAAAATTAAAAATACTCAATATTGTCGTCTTATTTTTCAAGATCGTACCAACAACATCAAGCACATCTTTAATATGACTTATGGTCTGTATTAGTGATTATTTATCTCGACGAATGTAGTTTTTATATTCAGTTTCATATATTTCCACATTAAAATATGAAAAGGAATTTTAAGGACGAGAGTTAAGTCCTAGTAACTAATAAAACAATTTGTGCAAGAATGGGAGAAAGAAATTAACATTGTGAATAGACAGAGGGAGAAAAGGAGAGGGAGAAGAGGGAAAGAGAGTGAGGGAGCTGTATAAATTGTGCCTACAATCTCGAAAAGAGAGAAAAGGGCACACACACGCCCGCACACCCATATAAATGAACAAATAAAAATATGGAGCGCGAGAATTGCTTGTAGAGAAATAAGAAATAACTATTATAATCTGTATGCATTAGACCTCCAAGGTATCAAATTCTAAACCAAATTGCATTCGACTCGATTCCAATTCTCGCTTGCCTGTGGAATTAGAAACCATTTTCTTTTTCTAATTAATATTTGTTTGCCCTTACTTTGATTTTTGTTAAGGGGTGTAAAGTAGGTCCCCTTTAGTCAAGCCCTTCTGCTAGTCATTAAAATGGATAAAAAATAACCTTCTCAATGCAGCTCGAGGGAGGGGGTGTGAAATCATTTGCAATGGATTGATCACAGAATATAAGTTTTCGTTGTCGTTTCATATCAATTTCAGAAATTCCCTAGGCTTCCGCAACAAAGGTGCGAAATATTGGCATATTTGATTGACGCTAGAGCAAAGTCGTAAAACGTATGCCCAAAGTTTAAATAGAATCCATACTGGTTATAGAACGATGAAATGAGTTCAGTATATGTGATATTTTTAGACGGATCCTTCAGTCTTAATATCGAACGCACCGTTTTTAGGAAAGGAATAGGGTGTAATACGGCCCATCAAGATTTGTGTTTAATACAAACGCTTCAAATATTGAGAGGTCACAAGTCTCGTTCCCGCCCTCTCTCTATCTCTCTCTCTCTCTCTCTCTATCTCTCTTTTTCTGGCGTCTGTCTCTGTCTCTACAGTCCTAGTTTCAAAGCGTACCAGTAACGCCCCTCTGATGTAATAGTGATATGCAAATTGTCTATCCTTTTAAAGATTATCTACCCGAATCAACTTTATCTAGGTAAATCCTTGCAGCAGATCTCTATCGGAAACGCCTACTTAATTCCCAACATCCCGACCTGATTAGGACCCTTGCGCCTGTAAACGTTTTGAGCGCTCACCTCGATTTTATATCCTTTACGGCAATCTTCATCGTTCTCTTGTAAACACCATGTAGTAGTATTTTGTTTCCTCAATAGAAAAAAGACTGTCTGGGAGTGAGTACTCACGAAACTCTGCATATTTCTTTTGCAAGCATAGTCCCTTTTCTCTGCTTTTAGAGTGTGACTTAACCCCATTGGGTGCAGTCCGGAAGAGGTGTGTTCATTGATCAATGGGGCATTCCGCACAACTTTAATGAGATGCAGTTCTGGTCGCATGTGTGCCAAGGACAAGGCGAGATTCAACAGGCAGAAAGCGCCAGACTGCTCATCAAAGTAGGACGACGCAGAAAGCAGCATTCGTGCATTGCATGCATGCACTCTTGCACTTGTAGACACATGCTCAAGACCTCTCAAGACCTCCGTCCCCTCTAGCATGGGGAATTAGAAACAAAAGCCACCGCAAATAAAAGTCAAAAGTCCACCCCACCCCCTATCTTCGTCTACTCATCCACACTTTACTCCACCGCGACCTGCTCTCTTGAGGACACGCTAGGTCGCCTGATGTCGAATTCAAATGTACTGGAACGCTGTCTTCAAGGGGCTCTTCTGTCTGTCTCTAGTAGTTCCCCCTCATGAATTCATTGAGGAAGAGTACGGGAAGGTATTCAAAGAAGTTGCCCAGGTCCGCTTTCCCATCAGCGAAATTAAAATGAGAGAGAAAGGGAGACCGAGGAAGAAAGAGAGAGAAAGGGAGAGATGATTCGAGAAAAAGAGATACATAGACTGAGATCGCAAAGCCAAGAGGGGAGAGGCGAGGAGAGAGAAAAAGACAGAAGTAACAGGTAGAAAATGATAGAGGAGTAGATGATGAGACTGGGATATATAGAGAGAGAGAGAGAGACAGACAGACAGATAGATAGACAGACAAATGGGGGCAGACAAAGAACTGAAAGAGGCAGAGGGAATGAGATCGCTTGGGAGGCAATGTGTAAACACAGAGGGAAGCAAGGAAAAGAGAGATGAAGGCCTTATGTGAATATGGTCTTTGCGTTCACATTGGAATTCACGGCTTTCGCTCGTCTCCAGCCAGATACAGGAAAAAATGAAATATCATCAAATCTCACTTGATTAATCACATAGTCACTGTTTGTCAGTAAGATCAGTCAATTGCGTGAGAAAAAGAATCAACATATACTGCTCTTTTAAAGAGAAGGTTGAGTTCTAGGGAGAGGTGAACAGTATTTCTTGAGCGTTAACATTGTTATAATGTAAGTTTGGAAGAACTTCAGAGAAAAAATGTTCTTTGAAAAGCATGGCTGTCCAAATGCATTCATATTGTAAATATGACAGGTTACAGCTTTAAAATGAGGCCCGATCTTTATGACACATACTTGTGTGGTCCCATATACATCTTTCTGTGTACAGTGCTTGTTACTTTACCAAGACTATGACGAATTTCTTATTATTTTGATGACTCGAGAACCTTGCAGTACACACCAATACTTATATGCTACATGATCAACTTTTCTGATCGATTCCACGCCGTTTCTTTTACAATGCAATCGCATGACCAGAACTCAACTTTATCTGTAAGAGACAGAAGCTTTCTCGTCCAAGTCATATAGACTGGTAGAGAAAATAATTGTCTATGCTGATCAAGCTTTCAACGTTTAACCGTTCAAATCAAAAGGCAGTTGCACAAACACTTTCACATTAAGGCGAGGCCTTTTTATACAAACGATTTTGCAAGTTACTAATTTCTATCTTGATTTTGTAATAATGTTCCTCCGTAACAGTTATGGTATTGCATCTAAATTGGGTTTCACGCACTGTTTGAAAGGTAGTAGAGAACATTGACATTTCAGTTGGTTATATATTCCGAGCACGCGATGATGAGCATAAAACTGCAAATTTATAGTGCACAGAACTTTTGATTTTAAGATTGATGTACGTGAAGCAATAAAGATTTGCAATAGTTCCTTAATTTGGTGACGGTCCACCGTCTCGCAGCGTGTCCACGAAGTCGGAACGCTGGCCATTCCCTCGCCTCCGTTTTGAGATAGCAAAAATGTTTATACTTTCACGCTACGAAAGCAAAGTGTACTTGTTCCAATTTCGCATCTTTCTCCACTTCTGAATCAAAAGACAATCATCAATCGTTTGATATGTCGTTCATCTTGGATATTTTTCTTCAAGCTGTGCTTTTAGTCTTGAGCTAATCAGCTAGTTTGTCTCTCTAGTAGGCCTATCTCGTGTGTTTGTATGTTCTCTTTCCCTCTCTCTTTTTTAAAATCTGTCTCTGTCTGTCTTTCTGTCTGTGTGTGTGTGTGTCTCTCTCTCTATCTTTCTTCCTTTCTGTCTGTGTTTCTTTCTCTCTCCCCATTTTTTCTCTATCTTTGTATATGTGTATTTTTGTGTATGTGGTGTGTGTGTGTGTGTGTGTCTGTCTGTCTTTTTCTCTCATCATGTATGTTTACGTGTGCTTGTATATACATAATATACTGGCCAGGGGCGTACGCAGGGGGGGGGGGGGGGGGGGGGGGGGGGGGGGGGGGGGGGGGGGGGGGGGGGTTGGGGGTTCAAACCCCCCCCCCCCCTTTGGTATTTTTATGTATGTAAACCCCCCTAAAAAAAACCTAAATCCCCCCCCCCCTTTTTTTTTTTTATTTTTTTTTTTATTTTGTTATTATAAAAAAAATAAAAAAAAAATAAAAAAAAAAATTATACCCACGGCTAACCTAAATAAGGTGACCTTACCTCCCCCCCAACGACAAAAAATGTCAAATTTTGAAATTTCGAGACACCCCCCCCCCCCCCCCCCCCCCCCCCCCCCCCACTGAGCGACTTTTCGGCTGGCTGAGTCGTTGCAATTTTTTTTTTACCTCCAAAAAAAAAAAAAAAAAAGTGTCCGCTTACCCCCGCCCCCCCCCTCCCCCCCCCCCCCCCCCCCCCCGCCCCACTGAGCGACTTTTCGGCCGGCGCAATTTTCAAATTTTCGGGAGCAAAATATTTTAAACCCCCCCCCCCCCCCTTGGAAAAATCCTGCGTACGCCCCTGATACTGGCCATAATATGGTGTATGAGGATGGAGAGAAATAGTCAAAATGCGATATAATTATGAAGAGACATTTAATGTAAATATAATTGGAAGGAAAAGAGGGAGAAAACAAACAGAAACAGTGAGCCAAAAGACTTACCTGTAGAAAAACAGACAAATTAGGCCTAGAGAAGAAGAAAGAGAGAGAGAGAGAGAGAGAGAGAGAAAGTGAAATTATCAGGGTTAAGGAACGGCTAAATCCTGTCCATAAGACATTTCCTTTCTCATGTCCCAAATATGACAAAGAACGATTCATGACACCCGGGGACAGAATTCCGATGCCGCATTTTGTCGAAGTCTTTTATGTCTAATAAATCCACAACCACGTGCAGTGCTATAAATTGCTTCCGATTCCATTACCTTCCAGTCGGTATTTTCTATTTATGTATGCATCTAAATCCTTAGAATACAGAATAATTCATATTAGCTACCTGATCACCTTTATGTATTTGTATCCATAATAATTTCAACATAAATAGTTTCTTTAAAAATGACCTATACTATACTGATCATTAACGTTTTAAGATTGTGATTTAAACTTTTATTTTTAGCACACCTTTTTTCCGTAAATATGCAGCGATGTTTATAACACAGAATCCAGAGGGGCGCCGTATTTGATGACCAATCTAAAATTAGCGGTCATTTGCTGAGCAGATCTTTCCCGGACATCTTGTCACATTTTCGACTGAGTAACTGATTGGACGCGATAATTATTAGGGGGGTCAATTTGCACTCCTCAAGTCGCCTGCAAGCATTCCTAAACGAGATGACACGTATATTTATCGCGGTCGAAGTTCGTGGAAAGAAGATCTCACGTTTATCCGTTTACACCTCTTTACCCGTACCTGAGTAACATTGCGTTGTCTTGTTTCGACATGACGACTCCAATTATAGAACAGGGGGATGCTCCCGAAGATAAATATGTTCTAGTTGGGCTCCAACTGTCGTGGGATGCCCCCCAACTAATTGAAAGATGATAGGACGTGCAGAGATTGCTGAACGCGCAGTTTACTGGCCTCCGGGAGATGGATTTGTCGTTTGACATCGGATATTGTAAAGTGTCGGTTAGCGATCAAATTTAATACTCGTCATCGGGTGACATTGTGAAAGAAACTGTCCGAAAGCTATTGGGTAAGGTTATGCAGTACGTATGAATTGTTATGAACAGTTAGGATTTGGAATTATCAAAATGCACAGAAATCGACTCGATCTTGCGGAATATGGCATGTACTAAACAAAGGAATTGCTAAATTGTCTACACCCATACGTGTCTGAATGTTTTGTCCGAGATCGTGAGAATTTTCTCGTCAAATTCCAAATAGGAGGGCACTTGAAGAAAGAAATCCTTATCAGGAGACATTTCTACTAGGATATATTCTTTGAAACTGACATAGAAAAATGAGCAAGGTCACGATTCATCTTCACTAGAATTCGATCTTCTCTTTAAGTCGTGAGAATTACTCGACAGTGCGCCGGAGTGCTTCGAGTACCATCGCAGATGTCATAATACCTTCATGTTACGATATTGAAAGAGTAACGCGTATTCCCATGGATAACTGTACTTAGCTCAAAATCGCTCTGGGGAGATGGTTTTGTCCGTCGTACAGTGGCAGTTAAGGGAGGGGGGAATCTGATTTCTCGGAAAAAATGTAAATAATGTTTGAGCCTCCTTATATTGTATCCAAGTTTCGAAGAATATCGTAGAAACAAAACATCTAAAAAGGATTGCTCTTTCAGATGCCCACATATTGGAAATACGAGAAATGGCTTTAAAAATCGGACAAAACAACATTGTCACATATTAAGTTATGTTTGAAGTCTCACATACCAACTTATGTATGTATTAGATGTAGTTCTGAAAAATCACTAAGATTGCATCATTATCTTTTTTCTTCATTTTGATCAATCAAAAAACACTCGCAGTAACGGCTAAGCATTACATAATCAACCTTCCCCTTTGGTTTTAAAACATTTTGTCCACAATGCAATCGCTTGAATATTCAGAACTCATTCTCATCTTTCACTTACAATCTTGATATTCGCAATGCTCCAAGGTGCAATAATTGTCGACGCAAATATCAAAACACAATCAGTATTCGCTATTGAAAATACCAGTGGGTAGACATATTATGCCAATAGTATTTGGCAGACATGGTATATTTTACAGAATGTCGGCTAAGTAGTAAATGTGTCAATTTACATTCTGTCAGCATGGTCAATTAAGAAGGAAGTTATAAGATTTAAATTTATCGGTTAGATAATGAATACGACAGACGGTTAAGTGGCAGTTAAAGTAGGACGAATGATTGTGAGGTGTAACTTTAATTAGCATGTCAGATCACAAGAGTTAATCAAGGAGCATACAAGGGGAAAGTGACTGGTCTCGACTATAGAGGACATCGAAACATTTCGTCTGAAAGAGTGCTCATGATCAACTGCTAAAGGGGGTAAATCACTGAGCGGCGAATGCTTATTCGAACGTTGCGAATCTTGGATGCGTCAACTTTTCTGACGAATGTCGGCGAAAATCAGGGTTCACCTCTGCGACATTTAGCGATGGTCAGCGACAATTAGCGAATGTTTGCCAAAGTATTTGTGAAAGGCAGTTGGCGACTATTAGCGACTGTAAGCAAATATAAACAACAGTTTTCGCAAAGATTAGCAAATTTTTTGCCAATCCTTTGCCACTATTTGTGAATTTGTAAGACCTTTTGCTAACTCTTAGTACTCAATGGGTTGAGTGTATATAGGAAACTTATGGTAACGCGGTCGCTATCATTAGCGAATCAAAAAGAACTTCAGCGACACCGTCTTACAACCATTTGCAAAGGCGTACAACTGTTTTGAAAACGCTTACGACTGTTTTTGCATACGCTTGCAACTGTTTGCGGAAAAATAAATTCGCACAGAAAAACTGTTTGCGACGATGAAAACTGTTTGCGAACTTTCTTGAAACCTTTTACGAACCTTTTGCAACCTTTTACAAATCCTGGTGAAACCCCGAATTCCCTACGTTCGCAAGCATTCGCCGCTCAGTGAGATACTAGTTTTAATTCATAGCCTGCTTATGGTTCTCCAAGGTCGTTTCTATGTCTTATTGGGGAGCGTTGTATTATTGTCAAGGAGTCCTCATAACATCTCGAAGTTGCATATATAGGGTTTCGTTCCGTCGCCGCATTATCGTAGACAAAGATTTACATAATCTGAGATTTCCATCTTGATTTACTCTAGAAAGGGCAAAGACGGAAGAGGGGAGAGGCTCAAAATGTCGATGTTCAAATTTAAGTACATTTGGGTTCAGTGTACATTCTTTCAAGAATTGTAGTCTGTAGGCACATACTTTAATGTAATATGCTGAACATATTGCAAAACGCCTGGAGCCTAGGCTACCTTTGTCACTGTACTATAGCCATGGAGTAGCTATAAAATACAGGACATTTATGTATATATATATATATATATATATATATATATATATAGGGTGTAGTCTACAGTCTTATTACCAAGTGAAATGTATGTGAAAAGTATCGCGACTAAAAAGGTTGGTGATCGAAAACTATATTCATGGCTGCATAAGCTTGAAATGGAACCCTGATGTCACGATGTCATCATTCCATATAATCGTACTGATTTGTTATTGTGCTCAAGGAACAGTTCTTCTCCCTCCCTTTTTCACCTTCTTAGATCATTTTGCCCTTCACTTTTCCTTTTGATACTTTCCGCGGAAAGCCCCTACTACAGAGCACGCAAATCGCTTTCTGACGAAATCAGAAGTACTCATTACTCTCTTCTATGAGAAAAAAAATATATCGTTGTGTAAACGCACTTAAAAGCATCGAATCGTCCATCATGGTCCATCGTCATCCGAATGTTCATTATTAATCCTTCTTTTAAACTTTAAACGGTAAACAATCACCGCAAAAATCGTTAGAAGACATAAAATCCTTCTTAAAAGTATGCGACATTCAAAGGGTTAAGGATTTTGAAAAATAGATGATACTCTCACATCAAGGTCGACCAGCGGAGAAGTAAAATTTCGATTTAAAATTGTGCGTAGGCATGCGCATATGGGTGGTTTTTATAAACACGATTCGGTTTTTACCTCTATGTTAATAATCATGTTTACCCAGGGAAGCCTCACCGGCATCCATAGTCATCTTCCTAAAGGCGCTGCAAGTATTATTTTCCAGGAATTACCAAGTATCCCTTACACCTGGGTGGAGAGTGGCAAATGTAAATTAACATGAGTAATGTCTTGTCAACCTTTGGATTGACAAGTGGATGATCCACTATTCCACGATACCTCTATTCATAATGTACTTAAACATGCAACATAATTATCATAACAAAAGTACCATTTCAAGCTATATACCGGTGTGGATTTCTGATTTACTTTTTGGGCGGGAGACTGGATTCTTTAAAGCAACGAAACAGCATGTAGCGAAACAGCGTTGTATCTTCTTTGCCTCAAAGTCACAATTCTCAGAAATGGCTTGATTAAATAGGAAGGTCCTTGGCGTATGATGGCCCTCTTTTAGATGGCAGTGTGTCCGTCATTGAGTGGTGTCTGTGTTTTACGCAGCGTGGCAGCAGGGACTTGTCTATCAAGTCCCTGGTGGCAGCGAGGAAAATGAGTTAGTTTGTTGACTTCCGCAGGTGGAAAATTGTCCCTCCGATAAAACTGACACGGTGTCCCCGCCACGGAGGAAATTAATACTCGACAGAGGAGCGTGCAATTAACTAGCAATGTCAATGTTTAGGAAGGGACTTTAATGGGTGAATGAATAGGTACGAGGAACAAATAAAACGCTCAAAACGTAATAAATACAAGCATGTGTAAGTTGATGCGAGCGTAAATTTGATTGCGGGTGTGCGTGTGTGTGAGCTTGTGTTTGTGTGTGTGTGCATGTGTGTAGAGTTCGTGGGTGGATTTGGGCATATGCTCTCTTTCTTGGAAATTGCGCTTGGAGGAGCAAAAGGCAAAATCAGGTCGAAATCATGAGATACATAATTAGATACAAAGCGCATTCCATTAACAATAAATACAAACAAACAAAAGAGATTACATTTTCATACGAAGCTTACATTAATTACAAACAGAGAGGAATATTACAACGAATCAGAAAAGATGTGTTTTCAGACACTTCTTGAAAAAAATATCAGTACAAGACGAGATATTTCACCAGCTTTGCTCTAGAAAGTACACAACAATGCACACATGTCCCCTCGAGGGATAACAAGTCTCTCTCAAGATATCGAGCAGAGGTCTTTCCACTGACTTCGGTCATCCTGAATTGATCATGTTCCCTATAAATAGCGTGTACAAATAATAATAGTTGGCTTTATAAAGCGTCTTTTTCAGAGAATACATAGGCGCTGTCCCTTATTCTAACTTAAAGACAAATTAGAGACCCTATCCGATGAAAAATACAACTTGATATCTATGGAAAACCGAATGAATGGAGAATAAAAAATAAAAGAATACTAATAACACGTATTTTCCCTTTCATTGTTGCTCAAAAGCAAATTAAAACGTAATTTTCCGCACCCCTCCAAATTACGGATCAGCAGGCGTCAAATTTGCCGAAGTTACAGTGACGACATAACATGTGTTCACCTATAAAGCTGGGACGATGAACCGTGCTTAATTAATGCAAAGTCATCGTGAATATGGGTACACCATATAAGATGATGTTATCAAGTCGAGTTGTTAGGTCGACAACTTCCGATTTGCAAAGCTTTAGATTTTGAGTTTCAGAGAGCTGATACTTCTCTGACAGACACTAAAATGGCATATGCTTGAAATTATTGTAATCTATGGCTAAAAAGCTTTCCGTTCACAAATATTTCATCCATTTTATTTTTCAGTTCGGATATGGTCTTTTAGAATGTAGAGGTATGTTTTCAGTTGTTTTTTGCAGGGAATTGTTTTTACATTAGGCGTGGGGCACCGGGTTGAAAGGATTTTAAGCCAGCCTTTTTGCAGGATTTGGGAATTAGAAAGGAAGGAGCTGATGTAGATCGAAGAGAATACATGAATGATGTTCTCTGTAGCTGAAAGAGTGAGGGGATATATAGAGGAAGTGTTGTTGACCCGGAGTTGAAAGTCTCAACAAATAATTGGAAGTGTATTCTCTCAGTTCATGGGCACTAGTGTAGTTTGTTCAACAATATAGCATTGATGGATTTAATTCATCCGTGGGAAGAAAGATTATGTAGGTTCACTACGTATACGCGCGATACATTTCAAAATGCATTCTTGTATCTTCATGCGCAAAATGCCATCGTAGGAAAAATAAATCCCTCATATTCGTTTTCATTTTGATATATAAAAAGTATTTGCCGTAGAAAACAGCTAGAGTTATTGCGTGCCTATTCTTAACTTAGAATCACTTGTAAATACATTTCTGACCTCATATGTTATGATCAAATGCAAATATGTAAATTTTCGTAAAACACGTGCGGCGTGCGGCAAGATGGCATACTTTTTTTCTGCCAGAAGCTGAAATGACATGTCTAATTACAATTTCAAACATTTACAAGAGATTAACCTGTCTAATCAAGGTTCTAGACAGTTTATCTTAAACAGAGATCCCCAACCTTTAGTGATAAAACCACTTGCGATGGTTGACGAGGATCTCTAATAACATCATGTAGCTGGCATTAATTCATCAAGCTTTTTTCTTTGGCTCAGCAAACGAAAGTAGTTCGAAAGTCAAACATTAAGTCTGATCGAATCTGAAGTGGAGTTTAGTGGCACTAATTAAACCTGGGAAATTGGAAATTGAGCCACAGAATATTAATCAACATCGCACTCAAGTCTAGACACATAACATGAATGACATGCCCAATAATTAGACTGCGTTGAATGTGGATGCATGATGGAAATGGAGAGAGGTGATGTCCTGCGCCTACGGTTAAGATGTTGCCCACAATTTATTACGACATTTTGCAGCATATTTGACAAGCGCTTGTTTTAGATGAAATGGCAAACTTGTTCATTGTACAGCAGTTTTGGATCAAGATCTATTTGCCCCCCCCCCCCCTCTCCCCTCTCAATTTTCGTTACCTCTCATCTCTTGCTCCAATTTCTGTATCTCAGTATTTTGTACTTTTTCTTTTTTAGATTTCGGTCTCTTAATAAAGTCAGTATGGTCACTTAGTCTGGAACGGTTTTCAGTGTATGAGCTAGCTGCGGGAAGAATAGTTACGCTTCAATGACTTGCCTAGCGCTTGTAAAAAGGATTACCCCAGGGCTTGCGTATAAAGTAACAAGATGCTTTTCCGCATGACATTTGGTCATTTTCTTGTCTCACATCATCACCAAATGAAAACCCACTTTTCCTACGACACTACTTTCGTCCTCATCGGAATAAATGACCGATCAAAAAAGGATTCTTCTCGGGTGAAGTAGGTCAATTTTAATGAGGTGACTCTTTTTATGCTACTGATTTTACGTGCTTTATAAAACAAAATATGAGTAAAATAAATGACAATAATAGTGTTGAACTTAAATTCTCTATTTAAATGATGATTAATAAATAAATGTTATGAATTTATCTCAAAGACAAGGATAAATCCTGGAGTCTTTATTCTTTTTCAGTGCTTTCAAGAGCAAATATGTGATACTCATTGATTACTTAAATTTATATTAACGCCATGTAATCGTTTCGTTTGCTTCAATCCAGATATATTTACTTCAAAACTTAATTTTCTTAGCCTTTCTAGCTTTTCACCTTGCATACTGTCGTTTTTTAAATACAAGTAGGTTGCGATTAATGTTGCATATTGTATTGATAGGAATAGGGATGACATTTGTGCGTGGGTGTGCCTCCAAACGTGCTGCTATATTTGGGATGATGTTTTCTTTCCTTTTAAGTCTGACTTCCATTTCTTCAGTACTGAGATGGAAAAGCTAACTATTCTTTTCCTCAATACACAGACCTTTTATTCCATTGACAAGCATGATGACTTACTGAGTAACTTATTTCGAACAATCCAGCTTAAACATGCTTGGTCGAAACGATGAATATCCAGTATGGTCATTGTCTATCATTGTCTAGTGATACTGCCCTATCATTCATGTGTCGGCAGAAGGGATTTAATTATAATTTTAGTTAGAGTGCAGATCTACATTTCTAGAAGAACTAACCTTGGAATGCGCCGGTGTGGAGCCATTATAGAAGGAGATGTCTTCCACGTTAGCAATGTATACAACGGTGATGATGGCAAAATACCTCGGTGGCAGCTCAGTGGTCTGAAATCCCAAAGTCTAGGGTTCGCAACCAAGTTCATTACATCTTGTTAAATGTAGGACATAGTTCCATAGGTCGTTTGACTACAGTTTTAATTTCTTTCTTAATGATGAGCTGAAATAAACAATTAATTATCATTTAAGTAAATTTATCGTCAATGCATAAGTGTCTCATCGTTTTGGTCCAAAAGGTAGAAGCGCCCCTCCCCCAGCACCCCACTACCCCCAATGGGGCCTGCTAAGTAACTGCAGCTACGCCAGGTGCAACAGACCCAGATTTTTTTCTCCTCTGTACAGCAACATATTTACTGGTAGCCCCAAGCATTTTATTTTCCGGTGACCACTATATGTCGTCAAATACAACGGACACAGGTGGGCGGAGACAGCGGAAGAAAACATTTCACTCACCAAATATCGAGGTTAATGAAAGAAAATTAATGCCAAATCACCTCAATGTCCCCGTCGCTATCTTTAAATGTTGAGTTCAACAGCTATCCGAACTTTCTTCCCTTCTTTCTATTGCCCCATTCTTTTTTAACCGTTTTGCTTTTCACACAAGTAAATGCATATTATCTCCTTGGCCGCATTTGTATCGTGTTCAGGGGTCTTCTGGTGATTTTCCTATGTTGAAATGTTAAACATTTCGTTAAATTTGTATCCGAATAAAGTAAATTTATTAAACAAAAAGGCCCCTATTATAAGAGAAATTAATAATCTTTCCAGGTTTATCGGCAGAAATACCAGAAATACGAGAAAAGGTTGTATTTCGTGTTTTCAATTTGAAGATAATGCCTTGTCAACATATACAATCCCGTAAAACGCGATTGTTGAATTCAGTGTTATTGTTATTCTTGCTATTTTTCTGACATCATACCAAACTAGTGCAAACCCATCAAAAGATCATGAGGTATACGAACATGACAAAGGGCTATTTAGGTTATCCTAGATTTCCAGGACTTTCATAAGTTTGTACTTTTCCCCGCCCACTACCCACGTCAACTGATCATGTGTAAGATCTAGTTTCTATGTGCGCAATCACCCACCTGATTGAACGAGCTTGTGTAATGGTGATTTATTGTGGCATCCTACAATTTTGCGAAAAACATTCTGCTTGTGATTTAGTCAGTTGAGAAGTCATGATTAAATTGGGTTGATGTCGATCTTACAGCTGTGATATTGACATAATTCTTGAAAATTGATTGCTAGAGCTGAGTCTATGACCAAGTTAGATTTTATCGATAAAAAAAATATCTGAAAAAAAATGAAGTTTCAAGTCCTTTTCCAATTAATAGTTTGTGGGTGTGCCATTCATACAACAATATCACGCACTTTGATCTTTGGCGAATCGCGATTTACATGTCGCACATTCAGTCATGTTCCTTATCTAGGACATTTTGAATTCATTGTCAATCATTATACCAAGAGAGTGTTTGTAAAGCACTCTCATCATGGTCAGCTAGGCCATTCATTTTGCGAAATCAAAGTTGGCCACTGATTTATTATTATCATCGACAAAAGATAAAGTATCTGATTAAATGGCTGCCGTCTTATAGTCACTGGTTGCCTAGATCTTGGAAGTCAGTGGAAACGTTGCCCGCGACAACACGAAATTTTGTATGGATGTGGCTTTGTGTTAGACTTGTTGATAAGTGCTTTCTTTGTGGAGATGATTAAAAGCAAACAATTTTTGTCAGGAATATTAAATTTGCGGGACAATTTGACAATGGTGTTTACTTTGCTTGACGATATACAAAGTGATATTTTGGACAAGCAAGCACGCGATAGTAACAATCACAGTTTAATTATCAAAACATGTAGTGCAAGATTAATCTAAATCGGTGTTAAAAGGGTTGTCATGGTGCTATTCGAGACCAGAAATGGGTAATATTTCAATGCCAAAGTATTGCACAAAGCAATCCTTCCATCAATTGAAGCCTATTGTTTAATTTGTGCAAAAGTGCACGTTTGGAAAACGAGCGTCCGTTCAGAGAGGCGGAGAAAGTTACCGAAGTGTTAAAATTCAAATTTCAAAATTTTCTCAATATTATCAAAACCGTTTATTCTCGTTGATAATCTAACTTTGTAGATGTATGTAATCTTTATTTGTTTAGCTTGGGGAGCTACGGTTCCCTTGCAGTTTACAAACATGTCCCTTTATTTATCACAGAGAGGTTTTCCACTTTCATGAATAGATTTCCCAAAGCGTGATGTAAAAATGCCCTTACGCAATTCAGTGATACTTCAAGACAAGCATATTCCATTGCTGTAGCATGACTTTGCTTTGAAGATTTGTACCATTTCAAAGAAATTCCTATAGAATGCCCTCGTGGCATCCTCAATCATTGCCTTCAAATTGATACGAACTAGAACAAGATTTTGAAAGGTAAAACATGACCTGTAGCCGTAAGAGTTTGAATGGTTCAGAAAATCTAAACTTCTTGACTCAAGGGCAGATGATTTGAAATCCCTTGTGCTCAATTTGCATCTAAAATAAAACCTCTGGTGAAACAGGTGCAGGTCGATTTCCTATTGATATGGTATGAGAACTCGTATATAATTAATACCGTGCAAGAACGTAGCTAAAGGGGTTCATGTCACCCCCCCCCCCCAACAAAAATGATTTTTACAAATTTCTCTCCCTCTCTTTTTCTACATTCACATATTTTTGTCGGCAAAATCATTGATCGTTGCCAGAAAACTTCTTTCTTCTAAGCTTCTGCGAACATAATGTTACATTGATGAAAAATTGTTTTGCCTCTTTGGCTTTTGATTCAAGTTTTCTTATGTCACTTCTTCTGAGTGAGCAATGGGCGATTTATAAACAAACTCTGAATAGTTATTTTGCGAGTTTTATGATCAGCACATTGTATAAACAATTTAGGGAAGATAAAAGTAGCAACTTTCAACCCGAATACTTTGTGATATTTGTTTATACCACTCCCGCCAAAATTGTTTGTCTCATTAAGGGGTTAAGATTAGGCTACGGTAGTTAGCATAGAGAACTTGAAATTTGTAGTTTTCGAATAAATTAACTCAGACACCCCGTTTGTCCTTTTCTCCAACTTTGAGATACATGCCCTTTACTTGTTTACGGCACAGACATCTATAAGTCATTTTACAGATCCTCTATTAATCCGCAATCCAGGTTTCACTCGCTTTCACTCGCATTGCATCAAAAGCAAGTGTAAGGTGAGAAGTAATTACACTTTTAAAGGGGCGAGTTGACAATAACCAAAATAGAAACATTCGATTTGAAGGCGGCCACCTGCACATTACTTTGCTGTTAAGGGTGATTTATCATTTTCTTCTTTCCTTGTTGTTCCTTCAGTTTTTTTCTGATTTTTTGTCACCCATCCGCTACAACCTCTACTCCATTTCTATCTACTTGTTTTTGTATATTATCTGCTGTTTCGTTGAAGTGTTTTGTTCTTTTTTTTTTCCCGCGGTCTCACTGTCGACATTTCTACTCTTTTTGTCTCCTAGCATTTTTTGCAATACTTAGGTCATGATTGTAACTTGTTATTTTACCTACGTGTGTGATCGAGTATTGCATGAATTACTTGGAAAGAAAATATTTTTGGAATGAATTTAAAGGAAAAAGATCATGTCTGAATATGTCAGAATGGAAGGTTGTGGAATTAGGGCTTCGTCTTGGCACGAGAAAAACAGGAGGAATAAAGATATTTACAAATTTCATCAGTGAGAGAAGCGCGTCACCAAAGATACCTTCCTTCTATGGCGGTCAATAATTTCTTTCTATTATTTTGCTTCATAGACCTAATTAATTTAATTGTAACTTTTATTTAGATGGCTAAAGAGGATATTGAGTGAAGATTACAATGTACGCTTCACCCTACATGCAGGGAGTGTGATTTGCAAATTGTTATTCATAAAAGTAATAATCGCACCAGCTTTAGCATTTAATTCTACGTTTCTCAGCGCTTTACATTGTTATTATCCATTATCATTCATCGGACTAACAACTTAAAAATTGAGAAAAGAGAGGCGTAAACAAAATCTAGGTTAAGGGGAATATGTTATTTCACTGGCTAAACATCGGAATAATAAATGTAGGAGGCGGTGTTGCCACTGCCTTTGGCCTACATAAGCTACAAGAATGAAATGTCACCCATGCCCTTCCACTCTCCCAATTATATTTATCATATTGCTGATAATTCGTTCAAATTGTCCGTTAACCGGTTAACGTCACCGTAAGTTTGTCAATGGGGCTGACTTGAAATGCTCGGCTCCATGTCAAAATTCTGCAGTTGAAAGGGACAGGAATGACTGGATAATTGCTGTCGATAGTTACTAAATTACGATATCAACGTACAGTGGCGTAGCGTGTATTTCCCTTGAAAGGGCACTGGCACCATTCGGGGAGAATCGGTCATACAAGGTCGATAAAATACGAATTAACAACATGAACAAGCAGGCGCGGATCCAGGATTTCTTAGGGGAGGGGGCCAAAATCTCTAATTTCTTTTTTGCTCCCGAAAATTTGAAAATCGCGGTAGGCGAAAAGTCGCTCAGTGGGGGGGGGGGGGGGGGGGGGGGGGGGGGGTGGTAGTAAGCACATTTTTTTTTTTGTCTTGGTCCTCCAAAATTTTAAAATTTGCACCCCCCCCCCCCTTGAGCACCAGGGGGGGGGGGGGCCAACCCCCCAAAAAAGGTAAAAATCACGTGATTTTACATGATTTTTTTTCTCAAGAGGGGGGGGGGGGGCCTGGCCCCCTGGCCCCCCCCCCCTTGACCCGCCACTGTGAACAAGGCCCACGATAATGGTATGTGCGAGGGATCCTGTTGTCATCTTTTCACATTTTCTTTATTTCTTTCTCAATTTCTCATTCTCACTCTCTCTCTCTCTCTCTCTCTCTCTCCCTCTAATTTAAACATTGTTTGGTTCCATTTGATTGGAGGAAGGGATATGGGTCACATGATCACCTGTATTTACGTCACTGTCAACCTTCAAATTGCCTTGGGGGAATTGTCTTTTTACTCAAAGAAACGAAACATTCCAAACTTCTCTCTTTAGCATGCTTATTACATTTCCACCAAACAAGTAAATATCTTGGATCTGGGCTAATGGCCCGTATTTTTTTCTTCGTCAAATCTTTCAATACATTTGTTTTCATGATGAACGTTATCAGTAATCTCATCATCTCCCTCCTCCTCCTCGCCTTCCCTAAATCCAAGAATTCACGCCACTGTTTCTTTCCCTTTATATGAAACTGACACCGGATCCCTGATACGCTTAATCCAAAATCGATGAAACCAACAGATACCTGTTAACTTTTGCATGTGGAACAACATCGCCTCTGCAAACATGACGAACACGTATAGCTATAAATCAACACGAGCCCCAGAAGGACAAGGCAGATACACACAAAAGAGTCAATCTTGACCCATTTCCTGGTATGGCGCCGGGTTTCCCTGGTGCGGCGTGACTCGCGTGAAGCCTCGAAGAGTTTCAGGTGTAGGGGGTCGATAGCGCGTGTGCTCAGGGGGTACTTAATCTCCCATTCTAGAATATTGGATCACTAGGAGCCGCTGATTTATAACCGCTGTTTCCCCCTCAGTGCGTTCACACACAGACCCCCAAGGCTTCATCAACATGGTGAGCTACAAGCGCGACGTATTTCAAACAAATTTCTTTCGTTTTTAAGCCACATTTACCGCGCTTTTTTCTAAAAAGTTTGACATGTCCCCCTTCCTAGATCTGCTTACGTCATAAACGCTTGTTTTCAAAGAGGTGATAAGGCGAAAAAACAAAGGTACATTCGATTTAGGTCACTGGTATTTGGGATGTCCGTCCCGATTACGTGCATAGCATCCACGATCTTAAAGGCTAAGAAAATAGTCGAGCTCTTTTCTAGGGTTCTTGATCTTTTCATGGAAGTGTGGTAACCTTTTGTTTAATGTAGGCCCCAATTCGAGATTAATCATGCTTCCTTGAAGAGTTTGATTTTTTCCTCACGTACATGCCTAATGACTCTGACTTTCCGACTCGTTTTACGAAAAAGTGCAGGATCGCTGAACTTTTGTTTCGATCAGGGAATATAACAAAGGCCAATGTTCAGAGACAACGATTCTTTCATTTACTATGGCTCCAATATATATAGGTTAAATTCTATGTCATAGTATTGTAAATGAGAAATTTGTATTGTTGGTGATTCGTTTGTAACGCGGGCTTGGTCATCGTGCATCACATACCGCGGTAGTTCCATATCTACTGTAGATTGTAACATATTTCAACCCACAGCTTAATGGTATTAGGTAACTTTGCCTCTGATTCTAAACCAAATCCTGGATGTAGCTTTTACAAGCCAATCGCATGTTTGATTATCAAGATATTTATGATTGGAATTTGATATTTCAGAAACCGTGTTCCCAGCATTTTTTAAAACTTTTTTGAAGCACTTCATGATCATTTTGAATCGCAATTTGTTCAGGGCTTCAGTATTACACCATAGCACAGACACTCATAACACGTAGGGACACTTGAAACATTGTTAAAAATGCCTTTAAGCTTCTTTTTTGCCTTATGGGTGCATTCTCTGATGTTTATCGCTACTGTATTGAATGTAATATATGTGGAGCCACGGAACTCAATTGTGTCGATTATCTCGATGTAGTAAAACATGTCTCTGTGGGGAATTTTACAATGGTGGGTGGGGAATGACAACGCAAGACAGGTACAACAAGAACTAAAATTAGTTTTTCTATTTGACATTATTTTAGCCGCACTTCAGCATAAATGGCTAAAAGATAAAAGACTGTTAGTGGCTTTACATCTCGCTCTCTATATAATGTATGCAGTAAAAAAAAAAATCATTAACCGATAGAGGAAAGATTCCAATTACTCATAGGCTAATTAAAGGATGGCTATGGTTAACATGTATCTTAATTGAAAATCTTATTCTTCGAATGTAAGAGGGTTAGACAAAGCGCCAAATGAGAGAGATTTCGTTCTTGGAGCAAGGAAAAGGAAGATGTTATATTTCTACAAGAAATTAGTAGTTCTAAGGACATCGAGGACAGGTGGAGTTCTATGTTGGACGGAGCATGTTTCTTATAGTCACGGATCTATTCACAGCTGAAGGGTTCTTATTCTAATCAGGACTTTAGTTGATTTTAAACTCATACACATAGAGCAAGACGAAAGTGGACGTTATACAGTATATCAATAGACTGTGAAATTTAAGGGTCTAGAATGGTGTTAGGTGTTAAACGTATATTTCCCGATGAGGGATATAGAGAAAAACATATACAAATCTGACAGGAACTACATAGAAGCTTGAACAAGATAAAATGGAGTAATAATTGTGTTTTAAAGGGGGAGATTTTAATTTGATTAGTAATAACGAGCTGCATTACAATGGAAAGGTAAGTCAAAGCCCGCAAACTAGATTTAGCAAGGAAGTAAGCGATCTAATGGAAAAGTTACATTGAATAGATATATGGAGAGAAAGAAACCCATTAAAAAAACAATTTACTTTCACCAAAAATTATCCATTTATGCAAAGTCGATTAGATCATTGGCTCATATCTGAAGATCTGGAAGGGCTGGATATTAGGTGCGATATAATATCTTCTTTAGCACCCGACCACTCAGCCATATTTCTGTTTCTCTACGATGAAACAGAAAAGAATTTAGAAAAGGAGAATGGATCTTATTGGAAATTTAACAATAGTCTTTGTGCAAGCGTAAAAAATGGCAAACAATTGGAAAAAGAGATAATCCGATTAAAAGAGGAAATGAAGTTAGAAATTAAAGGTTGGAGAGTGCCCTGGGGTTATATAAAAATGAAAAAAAATAGCTTTATACAAGCCTTTTCAAAGAGATTAGCCATACATCGAAGAGAGAAAAGAGATTTCTTAACAATTAGATACAAAATAAGATAGTCATCATGATGAGAAACGTCTTCATTTATGCATGCAATTTGGAAAGGTGATCCGTAACACTTTGGTTGAGCTACAGCCTACGGTACATGAATCGTTTTTAATTTGAGCAAGAACCTTATATATGCGAACGTATAGAATGTGGGGTTTCGCCAGCCTACGTAAAAGGTTGCAAAAGGTTCGTAAACTGGTTTTAAACAACCGCAAACAGTTTTCATTGTCGCAAACAGTTTTTTTCGTCGCAAAGAAATTTGGAACATGTTCGAAATTCTCTGCGAATTTATTTGTCCACAAATAGTTGCAAGCGTTTGCTAAACAGTCGTAACCCTTGTAAGTAGTTGTAAGACGGTGTCACTAAAGTTCTTTCTGATTTACCAATGCTACCGACCACGCTACCATATGGTTCCTATATGAAATCGACCTTTTGAGTACCAGGAGTTAGCAAAAAGTCCCAAACATTCACAAATAGTGGCAAAGGATTGGCAAATAGGTGCTAATCTTCGCAAAAACTGTCACTAACATTTTTTTTACAGTCGCTAATAGTTGCCAACTGCCTTTCGCAAACACTTTCGCAAACATTCGCTCACATGTTGCTCCCTTTTGGTAATGAAAAGTCGCTGTTTTTCGTCAACATTCGTTAAAAAAGTTGGCGCGTTCAAATTCGCTATGTTCGTAAACATTCGCAGCTCAGTGAGATACCCTGGTATCTCACTGAACCAATGGAAGCTAATGTTTAAGAAAGTTTATTTTTATTGGCCATTCAAAATAAAAAAAGGCCTACATTCCACACTTATTCTGCCATTCGTTTGAGTAATCTTCAATTGTCCGCAAAGGCAATTATGGTACATTTATTTTATGAGTTTCTTATTCATTATATCTCAGCCTTGCTTATCCCAAAAATGAGAAAGGAACCCATTTAAATCCCCAATATAAAGAAAAAAACACGCTTGGCTGACCTTCGAGTAATCAAATCTTGGTAAAGACACATTAGGCACACAATGTCCAGCAAAACACTCTAATTGGTGCATTTTGAAACGTTTGTGAAAGCTCTACGTAGGTTTAGAACACTTTACTCTTTGCAATTCATCAAATAGGCGGTCACTTAACAGTATAAAGGAAATAAAACAACTATTTATTTGACGTGCTAAGGCCAAATGGCAGCATGGTTTTCAATTTATCTACATTATTTCAATTGCTTGAAAGCCTGCGGTTGATCTACTCTAAAAAAATAAATGATTTTGATGGATCCTATCTTGGCGCTCTTCATTGCAAATCGTTTATAATTATTTTTCTTAATTCCTGTCAATTTATTGACCGTGAACCTGAAGGGGGTTGTTCATATTAACAAAATAAACATGAAAATGGTTTTAAGTGCAATTTGTTTGCTTTCTCTTTAAAAGGTTTGAAGGTAACTTGAGGAAAGGTCAGTATTAATTGTTAATTAGCGGCCAGGTATAGCGCAAGCCCATCATCCGCATTTTGTCATTAAGGATGGGGAGTGGGTGTAAGAAAAATATTGCTCCTCATTTTTGTTTCAATCACGGAGTCGCGGCATTAACTTTTCTTACGTATTGTGCCATACCGACTATGGTGAAGTAAATATATATAGGCTACCCAAATAAAATTTTAAAAAGAAGAAGAAGAGGAAATTTCAGGCTGAATGGAAGATCAAATTCTGGGGACTAGTTTTTATGTTTTTATCTGAAAGAGGTTACTGTTATTAATTCACTAATCATATTAGTATTATGCTATCAATACTAATGAAATAAATAATTTTATAATTTTTTATTTTAGTCTAAAGCTTCTATAACTCAATATGTACCATTTCCTTGCATTTTCAATTGAGGTACAAATAAGTAGAAATTGAAACAAACTGCAGAAGTTTGAATAAATTAAAAAGAAAAACACAGTTTGGCAAGATAGGAGAAACCGGAAATTCTCCACCATATCCCTTGAAGACTCGAGGGATACAAAAAGCCAGTTTTAACTTGTTTTTATTAAAAGAAAAACGTCCTTTAGCGGGTAAATAGAGAAGAGGGTTTCCGATTAGTTTCGTTTCCTTAACTCCATCTACATTTACCCGCGATGCTAACCGTAATCGAGTAGACCCTCCTTTCTCAAAATAAGCTTCGATAGCCCTTGAGCACGCTTCGTCGACTGAATCAACACGAGATTCATCTCTTGGCCAATCTCGATACCATGCACGACCTCGGTAAAGTGATGACGTGCTACAGAGGGCGTCGCGTTCCCAGCAGACGTCCGGCAAACAGATGCGCGACCGGCTTTTTTGGCGTTTTTTGGGAAGAGGGCGTATTACACTGTTGTTTACCATTCTTGTGGGATACTACAAGTCCAGTTAAGTGCGTTGGTGGTGAAACAATAAACGCGAAGTAAAACTTTGTGAAGGAAAGTTGAAGCCTGTGACAGGAAAGGGTGGCATGATGCCTCTTAAATCATTAGAGGACCGTTTTCCAAGTTTGTTTTGTCGTAGAATTGTAAGACTTATGCCCGCCCCCTCCTTTTCGATTAAAATGTTCCAACTTCAGCACTTTTGAGACCTTTGCACCCCTTATCATTTACCCTTATTACGCCGTTGCTATTCCAGTAAACATCAATTGATATAATGAATTGTCTCTTCCGCTGTAAAATCGAATGTGCTAACGCTAAAATAACATTAGCAAGGAGCCTTTTTTTTTAAAGAGCGCTCTACTGTTTAAAACTTTGACACAATGACTTCGTTGAATAATATATGACCTTATTCAGAGTTTCAAAAACAGAAAAGATTTTAAATCACATAAATCATTACCCAAAAGAATATGATGGTGGATATCAATAACTTATTTTTCTCAGGCTTATTGATAGCCATGGAGGGGTGACTTAATATTATTTCCGGTTATAAATCATGCATCTCTGTAAAATAAATGCAATCTCGTGAATAAATGATGTTGTAATGACTTTCGGGTATTATTAGCTGTTATTGATTTCACCAAGTTGTGTGAATTGATTAAACATCGAGTTGACAATTTTTGGGACAATCCCAAATAAGTGATTCCTTTCCCTTTGAGACTCATTGAACGCAAAAACAATTATGACATTACCGAAAAAGGGCTGAATAAAGTTCTTTCTTTGCCGATACTTTTTCCTTCTTCTTTTCAAAGAGATTTTGGACAAAAAGAAAAAATGCAGGGAAAGTGAGCCGCAATGTGAAGTATTAAAAATGATCGAGATGATTGAAGAGTCATTTTAAGGGATGGAGAGAACTAAGGAATTGAAGTTCAAGTACACACGATTGATCAACAGGATGTGGAAAAGTTTAAAGTGAGGAAAAGAAAGTCGGGAAGGGAAGGGAAATTTTAGTTTCTGTATATCATGTATGTGGGCTTACCAAGAACTGACCATCACTATACTGACGTAGAAATTAGAAAGCGGGAGTGATGGAGAGGCAGATGGGAGATAGGGAGAGACAGAGAGAGAGACAGAGACAGGGAGAGAGAGGGAGAGGGAATATACGTTGGAGGGAGAAAAGTGCAAAGAGAGGAAACGGGTTAAGGAAATGAGGGAGAAAGAAAGTAGAGAGAGAGATAAATGGGGTCAAAGAGAGGGATAGATACATATATCTTTATTTATTTATCTATTTCTGATAATTGTATACAGGGTGGCACATAATCACCAGTTTGGTGGTCTTCCATGAGGCACTGTTTGTTCATTAAAACAAATAACAGCAGCAAAAGCAAAATAGATAAATACACAAGCATATAAACAGGTAAAACACAAATTAATTGGTATCCTTATGAAATAACTGATCATTTATATATCGATAGATCGATAGAGAAAGGATCATCATCAGTATGGTGAGAGAGATAGAGAGAGCGAGAGAATCAGAGACAGAAACATAGCCAACATGAAGAGTTACTTAATTTCTCTTGACAGGCGTATTCAACGAGATTTTGAACAAGTGCACACTGACACTCGAAACGCCCCTGTATTTTTCATTAATGAATTGCAAACATGAATGTCGTTTTGTGTGCCTGCTTTGATTGATTCTTTTTGGAGAAAAGATCAAGGCGTGGTCATAAACTTTCCGACTTTCCTACTCATCTCATCTCCCCTTTATCCTCCACTTCGTCTTCCTCCTCCGCTTCCATTCTTCTTCCTTTGCTTGAAACTTTAGTTCTTGTAACAGCTAATTACCCAGCTAATTAGGCGTGGTCATAAACTTTCCGACCTTTGTACTCATCTCATCTCCCCTTTATCCTCCACTTCGTCTTCCTCCTCCGCTTCCATTCTTCTTCCTTTGCTTGAAACTTTAGTTCTTGTAACAGCTAATTACCCAGCTAATTAGGCGTGGTCATAAAATTTCCGACCTTCGTACTCATCTCATCTCCCTTTTATCCTCCACTTCGTCTTCCTCCTCCGCTTCCATTCTTCTTCCTTTGCTTGAAATTTTAGTTCTCGTAACAGTTAACTATCACTTTGTTTTGATCGTGCACTCGGAGTTTTAGCATTTTCATGCAGGTCGTTAATAGATAATGATTAACCATATTCTAAATCAATTTATTTTATTTTATTCCTTATTTTTCTCCACGTCATTGCCGAGCTATTTTTCTTTCTCTTTTCCTCCTCATTATTCTCCTACTTGTGATCTTCTTTTCCGCGTCCTATCCTCCTTCTCTTCCCTTTTCACCTCTTACTCAATCTCTTCCTCTTTCTCCTCTTCGTCTCTTCGTATTTTCATCCTTCTCTTCTTCCCTACCCTCTTGTATTTCCTCTCTCTCCAGGTATTCTCGTAGCCTTTCTTCTTTTCCTCCTCATTCTTCTCTTTCTCCTCTACGTATTTCATCTTACATTCCTCACTTATCCAAACTCCTCGTCTTCATACTAATCCTCCACTGTCCTTCCCCTCATCCTCATCCTTTTTCCTCTTCTTCTGTCATTCTTCCATTGTTCTTCCAAAACGAAACGTGATGAACTTGTTTACGCGTCATTCTCTTCATCTGAATCCAGTACGCATCGCCGACATCACTTGAACAACACAAGACAACTCCTTATTATAAACTCTATATTGTCCTCCTAAATGTTGGGTCGCATTTGGATGATTAGGTCAAATAAGGGATTGAATTGGACCGTCCAAGTCTGTATCCTGCCCTCCATCTTTTCTTCCCTTCTAGATGACCTTTGTTCCAATCGTTTGACCAAACTGGTATATGATCAAAAGTACCGACCATGATTGTAGTTTTATTAATGTCTGGGTAGTTTTGCTCATGGCATAGCTACCTCAGAGGCAGTCGAAACCGAATGATAGTAAGTTGCTCTAAAGTGGTGTAGAAAATCACAGAAACCGATTGGCGAAAGTTCAAACGAAAAGAGAAAACAAATGGAATGAATGTTTTAAAATCGTGAAATGTCTGGAATCGTGAACGGCGAATTTGTTTTTTAAACTCTGACCTTTAAATACATGCAAATGGGAGACAGACATCCCATTGATGTATCATCAGGACAAATAAATGTCATTATTTTCTGTCGTTCATGTAAATATCTCAAATTTGACAAAGAATCATGTTACCCGTTTTGGAACCGAATGGTTAAAAAATTGTTTGATATATATATAGCGTTTCTTTCTTTGGAAATTAACGATGTCTTTCATTTTGTTCAAACGATCAACACATGGAATAGAGAACAAAAATTCCGCTTCGCATTACCTCTTTATCAAGATTTCCGCCATTGTAGAATGATATCTAGGGATTACCGAAGTACTACGTGTACATGTACATAATTTATATGTGTTTCTACACAAATTGTTTATGGAATGAGTCCTGATAGACTGAAATAATATTCAAAAAATTGACACAGGGAAAATAGAAATGTATTCCCGATTCGTCATAACTTCTTTAACAATGTTTCTGTCATTGTAGAATAATATCTACTGATTACTAAAGTGATTTATGTACATGTCATGATTTATATGTATTTCACACAAAGTGTATATTGATTTAGGCCCGATAGTGTCATGATGATAGTGTGAAGGCCCATCAACGCATCAATCTTTCATACTTAAGGCGAGGATGATTATTAGTAGATCATTTACCCAGATTAAAGTGGTCCTCCAAGTTCGTTTCACATTAAACAGACAGTCATGAGTACCTATCACGCCTCTTATCCAGCAAGTTTTCACCGGTTGCCCGGGGAGCTAAGTTTTTTCTTTACTTTTCTTTTCTTTGTTTGTTTTTACATTTTCAAAGGTATATGAATAATGTTGGAGAGATCATCATGATAATGAAATTCTAAAACAATCTTACTATTGGGCGAATACCGCCGCCACCCCCCCCCCCCCCCCCTACCCCCACCAATATATTAATTCCTGTCTATCAACCAAGTTTACTTCAATGTTTCTGTATTACTAGCTTTTCTTCCATAGATACAAAGGCCCTCGCACACATGCATACACACACGCGCGCGCGCACACGCACGTACACACACGGACCCACACACACATACAAACATAAATGTACATTTACGTATACTACTGTATAGCGTCCTATTGAACCTGTTGAATAAATTTAGAACATATATATAAAAGTTTAACAGTTCTAGAGATCAACTCAAAGGAAATTTCCAGGCACTTCTTTCTTGTCTTTAGAAATAATCATGGTATTTTAATTTAAACATTTGACCTTTTCAAAAGGTGGTGCATGAGGCGATTAAAAAATGGCAAGAGTTGCTTTTCTGAATTCGTTTCCGTAATCTGCTTTTATACGATCGTGTTTAGAATTATAAAAAAAACATTAAGAGTCCATGTTGAAAGATTTTATGACTTTTTGTCTTCATTTACTGGTAGCCTAAAAAGAGATAATGTTCATTTCGCAATCAATTTTTATCCATTCCACTCTCATAATGGCGTAATCAATGACATCCTCCATGGCTGACTATGACAAACGCTAACGAAAACAAAGATGAAGACGACCTCCCTTGGGATTTCTCGGTCGTGTACGCTGATTGATCTTTTCTTCGTTTACTGTCAAAATACAGTCACACGAGCAGTAGGCGAGGTGTCATGATTAATAAGTGAACCGCTCGACTGAAGAAATATTTTCTTTTGCAGAGACCATAAAGCACCGGTCCCATGTAACCGATGATGATAGCTGTAACCATGAATTCGGTTTCCTGAAGTTTGTCTGGGAAATGGTTTTGGATATGAACCCGATTCGAGGAAATCGGTGGCGATGATTCAGGACCCTAAATCGGTGGGCAACATGGATATTCAATACAATTTCTCAAAGACCTCACTCAGGAAACCACGTGTTATAGTTTAGATCTTTGGCTACTATAAGAGGCATCGCTGTTTCTATAGGATCAAGGCTCATATCAGAATATAACGTCCCCGAGAGCCCGTATAGAAACAGCTTTACCTCGAATATTAAAGCAGTCCATGTACCGAATTCACAAAAAAATCTACAAAGTATACTTACTTTATCGTTCTTGAGTAAAGATTGTTTAAAACATCGCAGAAAATCTGAGACACTGTCTACACAAATTCGCTGGAAAGTTGCCTGAATAACGATCATTCGGGAATCGCACACAAACACACTGTACTGTATGGTATCCGCGCTCGCAGAAAGAAACTTTTTACATGTAAACCAATGGGGATTTCAGCAAAATTTAACTATGCGGCCCGTTACTCGGGGCAACGGGCATCTTTCCCATTAACTATTGACCCATTAGGCGGGCATGGCAAAATCACCACTGCAATTTCAACCAATCAGATGACTAGATTTATTCAACATACTCAAAAGAGGTATATCATTCTGGTTATCATTATCGTCATAGGTAATAATGTGACTGGACCTTTAACGTATTACGTAATCTGAACATGATTTCCAGGGGATCAAACAACAGGGTTTTGGAATTTTTAGAAAGTCTATGCAATCGAGTAATGGATAAAACGTAAAGCGTGTACTATTCTCGGGAATGCTGTAAACATGATGAGATTTATAATTTCCAAACGTACGGGAATAGATTGAAAAGTCTATGATCCAAGCAAGTTAGGTTGCATAACTTGCAAAGGATGGATGCTTCTCATTTTTTCTGACCTAAATTATTTTTTCAATGTAAAGGGTAGGATACATTTTTTGATTGAAAAAGTAATTGGATATTCGGGATATATGAAAAGGCCAGCACACGCACGTGCCCACTTTGCAGGGTCATGAAAACATCGATTGAAGATTTAGGGGTTCTCCAATTCTGTAAGCGGAAAGAAAATTGACATCAAACTTGTTGATAAATATTCCATTATATCCTGCATCAAAAATGTATTGGGTTTTGATCGGTTGAGAGCTCTATACGTGACCAGAAATATCTCTACCATTTTAAGGTTGCTCTGAAAAAGTGCGAGTCGGGAGTTTACTTGGGAATACTATTTGGTGAAAGAAAAACATTATTTAAAGATTTGATAAGATTTTTTTGTTTAAATCTTTGTTTAAATCTTTAGATTTTGATTTGAATTTTTTTGTAATTATTTCTATTATAAACAAATTTTGAGATGCAGAATATAATACTAATATACCTACCTTTTTTTCAAGGTAATGGTTTAAACTATGGGCCTCGATAACTCCAGTAGTAGTATTGGAGTCACCTCTTGCCCATTTTGTGAACCAGAACCTTTAAAGACAGTGTATATTTGTATTATATCCTGCATCTTATAATGTATTGATTTTTGTTTTCATAATTTAAATCTAATAAACTTTTAACGAATTTAGGTCTGCACGCAGCAAAGGACTTGCGCGTATTCACCGAGTTCTTTAGATACATTAATGTGAAGTGAATAACACTTTACGTCATCATTAAAAAAAAACTGCTGCTGTTTTGCTGAGTCGTGTCTGAACGAACATTAAGTTGTTTGGATATCTAGTGTATTTGATGACGACATTAATTACACCTTCATGATATGTTTTTATAAGTTGATCGTTCACGCCGTGAAGGAACTAGAAAGTTGTTATTCGGGCAAGAGGTGACAACTCCCTGGCACAGCTGTGCCTGTATGCCTGTCTTTAAGGGTACATTCACCTCTTGATAACCAATGTTTGGCTATGCTACTCATGTTATTGCTTTAGTTACAAAAGTTCATATCAGTTATGGGATACGTGAACATTGACCTGTACAATCTCTAATATAACGGAATTCGGAACTTACGGCGGAATATAAAATACCCCTGTGTCTTGTTGCTGTTGTTGTTGTTGTTTGTTGTTGTTGATAACATAAATGTAGTAACACACGTTTATATTTGTCTTCCCTTAGATTGAATAATTGGAATATTGAAAAGGTAATGCTTTAATGTGACAATAGCCTGCTATGGAAATGCATCTTACGTGTGGAATAAAAAGCGTTTACATGTACACGTACCATAAATAGTCCATAAACATGTATGCTAATTTGCTTCGGTATTAAGTCAGGAAAATACTCGCACAGATCCTTGAAGAAATATCTAATAAATTATATTTCTCTTGACTCTAGTTGGCGTTGATTTACTCGTCTACTTGAAGACTAGCATTGGAGAGTTGTAAACAGAAACAGGAAAAAGACCTCGTTTATAATTTAGAGTGTATTGGAGACAGATTAGTTCAAGTTTAATTATTCATTATAGCTCTTCCGAACAGGGCAGTAAATCTTCTAGGTAGTTAGACCGTCACTGCTCCTTTCCTTCTTCTCGCACCTCATACATTCTCTTCTTTTTAAATTCAGTTTTTCTTTTCTTCCTCGAAGCGTTTTTTCCTTCTCTGTCTTCTCCATTTTCGGCCTCTACTTTTATGCGCTTTTTCTCCAATGTATTTTTTTTTCCCGACCGATCCTTATCCTTTTCTTTAACTTTTTCTCCCCTTTCTTTTTCATTTTTCCTCGGTCTTTCTCCTTTATTCTGTTATACTTTTTCTTCTCCTTCTCCTTACTTCTCCTCCTTCCAAAATGTGGTATATCAATTATGACACGTCTATATAGACAACAGTTCTTTCCATTTCATTTATTTCCGTACCATACTTGTTTTAACCCCTTCCATCACAGACTCATGTTCGGTTCGTTTTCAATATTGTTTCTATGTTTGTTCTAATTTTAGGATGTTTGACTGTTTGCTTGTTTCCATTATGGAGGAGGGGGTATTCCGTTTGTTCTTCTAAATATCAAGGCTATTTTACTATTAGAATGGATAACATTGTGCATTGTATTTATTCTAACATTTTTTCTGTATTAAAGTATTGGAAATTTTAAAACTTTTGATCACTGCTGCAACTATTTTGAAAACGTGTCTTTTACGAGCGCGTGTGTAATATAAACAGATACCGGAAATCATAGTTTCAAATTTAATTTATTCTGGTTGATAAATAACAAGATACTGACAATCCTAAACGACGAGGAAATTTATTTCCTTAACGGTGAAGTGATAGATAATCAGATGTTAATGGCACTTAAGAGATCCATGCCACAATGCAATTTACATTTAACTCTTAAAGGCAGGGTATTTCACCGACCTCGCTACCACTGCTGTAGATTTCCGGTACCTGTACCCAAGCATCTTCCGATATTTTTATTTGTTTTGTTTCATCTTCCATTTTGTATCTCTCATCTCTCTTTAAATATATATATATGTCCTTCAATCTCTCTGAGATACGAATTGGAGCACGAGTCATCAGTAGCTATGCCATCGCGTAATTCATGACTTCTACGTAGTTGTGAACAACATCATTTCGGCCATATCTACCTTGCCCTTTCTCTTCTTGAAAACAAAATTATTTGAAGAAAAAAACACTTTTCCTTCCGTAACTTTCACGAGCAAGTTCAACCGATCGTGATCTCCTGTGTTGATTTATCTTCGGGAAGATGTTCTGAAAAATTCCTCTTCGTGTATTATTCAAAATGTGAAGAGTTGTATGGCAAAGCTATTAAATATTCATCAAGCCTCGCAAGCACAAGCTGTTACACCGAACACTCGAGATTGAAAACTAGTTCTTTTTTCTCTCGACCCCAGCTGTCCCTCGAATTCAGTGATAACCTTTGGGACCTAGCCATTAAAGGTAAGATGGAGTTCTGGCCATGGGATTGTATTGTGAAAGAAAGTGTCTGAAATTCATCGTGATTTGTCAGGTTTTGAATTCATCGAAATAAGATAAGTATTGTAAAGATGCGCTACTAATTAAATACACTGACTTGTGATATGTGTACATCAGATGGTCGGACTACCTACCTCCATCTGGTATCAAATTCCTGATTTAACATATTTCTAGTGAAGTTCAAAGTTTGAAGACATTCCAACAAATATATTTCGTACATGTGACCTTGCTCTTACAAATTTCTGTACCTAGGAATAACAAGAATGATCAAATTCAATTAATATTGCTCTTGTTCCAGATTTCAGCCTTTTCTTAAACACCCCCATGGTCCCCTGCGCTTACTACAAGACCACTTGCGGAGTTGTCGTGGCTTTTTTGTTGATGTTTGGCCTTAGGCGAATGTTGTAAAACATGTAGATTGACTGCGTGTTGTTGGCGTCCGCCATTATCGTACAGTTGTGAAGCAGAAAATGTGTTAGGCTATGCCATATTTGCAGGGGCGTCACTAGAGAGGGGTGGGAGACATTATTATTTTATATAGTTATATTCATATTTTAGTCAAACTGAGCTTTATGCTTGCGCTGTAACATTCCTATATCGTGTGAATTTAATTGATTTTGATATGCATTAAGCGTTTAACTTATTCTTGCTATTTTATTTAAATGTTCTGTACAATGTAATGTACTGCTTTGACAAAACAAATGCATGACATGTAAATGTATTAAATGTAAATATAACAATAATGAATGAATATGAACATTCGAATTAAAAAAAGGATGGAAAAAGCTCATATAGAAAGTTATGGATCAATCAATTAATTATCGATATATCAAAACCTCTGTAAACATATTACAAAATGTGAGAATTTTTTCTTTACTGTTGCCGTCAATCTTTTTATAAATCAAGAGGCCTTATTTTATTATTCACTGCATTTCTTTTTGTTTTGGGAAGGATTTCTTTGTAAGAAAATTAATGGCTATTTTGTCAACTAGTTTTGGTCCCATTCGTGCTAATGAATAAGCTCCAGCTATACGCTCTCATGTCGATATACTGTATATTTAGTGTTAACTTTATAGGCCCAATTTTGCCGAAATGAATTAGTAAAGCTATTAATTCTTTACTATATTTATTATGACTTACAGCAGAATTTTTCATCCCAAGTAGGCTAACCGTCACCCATTACACACCCCTACCCATCATACCCACATGCAAACCAATCCATGCCACACACCCTAACACATCAAACACACCCTCATCCATCACGAACACCCTCACCTACCACGAAGACCACCTATCACACCCACACACACACACACACCCTTACCCGTCACATAGGCCCTAGTCAATGACGAACTCCATCACCGATCACACACACACTCACCCACCACGCACATCCTCAGCCATCACGCACACCCTCACCAACAACGCTCATCCTCACCCGTCACACAGGCCCTCACCAATGACGAACGTCATCAACGATCACACACACCCTCACCCATAACGCACACATCCGCACCCATCACGCACACCCTCACCAACAACGCTCACCCTCACAGACAACGCTCACCCTCATCCATCACGCACACCCTTACCAACAACGCCCAACCCCATCCATCACGCACACCCTCACCCATCACGCACACCCTCACTGACAACGCACACCCGCATCCATAACGCACACACTCACCCTCATCCATCACACAACCCTCATCCATCACGCACACCCTCATCTATCACGCACACCCGCATCCATAACGCACACACTCACCCTCATCCATCACGCACACCCTCACTGACAACGCTCACCCTCTCACTGCCCGCGCACTCACAGGAATGTATGCACCTGGAATGCACTTGAACGCCTACGGGGGCTACCTTAGATCAGGTCCGTGGGTCTCCTAAGTGACAGGGCCCTCAATCGAGATGGAGTAGTGTCAACGAACATGGTCACTAGAGATGAAACCCGTAGAGATGAGAAATCAATAACAGGATCGTTCACACTACTGGCAAATATCGCGGATCCAAAACCGTTGTTTGAAGGTCAAAATACACTCATTTTACGGCGTAAAACTAAAAGCCTCACGATTTATTTATTTTTTATTTAAAAAAAAACTTGTTTCTTTAAAACCTCTCTTTTTATAGTTAAGTCTCAGTCGGAAGTAATTACAGCTTGGTCGTATATCATTGAGCACTGCACTGTATTACGCTATTAAATTTTTTTAAATCCTTCAAAAAATTGTACCACTCCTCAAGCCCCATCTGTTGATGGGTTCTGGTACTCATGAAGCCGTGACGGTAATTCTATCACCCTTGTTTACCATTACCGAGGAAATAGCATCCCATTCATGTACATCCAAATCGGACGACTTCTTCATGTGTTCACGGCTCACGTGTCAAGAAAATTCACTTGCATAACGCGCAAATTTACATTTAGAATGTAAAACGGACGATTTTCAGTATCTTCACTTCTGGTCATGTGAAGAAAAAGAACATTGCCCAAGTATAGATTTCAGAATTTAAACCACATGAATATGCATATGAACTTCGAATTATTGATATTTCGTTCGTCAAACTACAGATTATGTGGTTTTGATTTCATGGTGCATGTCTTTATTTCAGAATTTAAAGAAATATCTACCTGATTATGGTCTCAACGACTGCGGATCATGTCTCGGAGAATGACGTTTTCAAGTTTAGATTTCACAATTATAAAATGGGCTTGTAGTCTTTCGACTACGGCTCACTTGTTGGCGAAACAATAAAACGTTCACCTGCATGACGCAAGTTTAGATATCAGAATTGCAGAATTGCAGAGCTGCGACCTATATATTTGCTTCAAAATGGAAACCAATACGTTTGTCGGCAAAACATATCAATCTCATGATGCTTCCTGGATGGTATTTTGAGAAGGTAGCTATTTATTAATCACACTGTTGATCATAAAGTTGTAACAAATATTTCCTACCTTTTTTCGGGAAATGATTGTTGCTAATATTATAATACCCTCAGAAAAAAATGCACAAAAAAGCTTACTACCCAAAACTTTCCGTACAAATAACCCACATTCAAGCTTTGCATCGAATTTTAGGCTTAACCAAAAAGAATCTGATTTTTATCACGAAGTCTTAGATTTTTCCTTTAATCTGCATCCATCAAACTTGCTCTAAGAACAAAAACAAGACTCTGTATAGCACATGGGTTGGCACGAACATGACTATTTGGTTGCACGGTTTAAGAGCCTTTCGGCGCTTTGCGCTTTATGTCTGGTGCAAAATGGGTTAACTGCCTCTTCCCAAGGCATTCGGTTTCAGTAATTACATGATCATGTTTGCCTAGAGGTCATAAGCAATGCGAAATGCACACTGCATGCGTTTATTGTTTTTTTGTTTTTTTCATTTAACAGAAAATTGGTAGGTGTAAATGATGTGATAAGACAGGGCTAATGTTGATCTAAGGGGAATGAGAAAATATCGCCATGATCACCCCTGACAATTATTTATTTTCTGCAGGCAAGCTAACAGAACCTTTAATCACTTATTGTTCTAGTTATCACTTTTTTCTTTTGCATAAGATTTAAGTTGATTAGCATATTTTACAATAACATTTTTGTTCTATTTCCTAATCTTCATAACTTTTTTTTTTTTTTAATTGTGGAGTACGCTGATTTTGGTAGCATAGTAGATATTTTATCAAAGCTGGAACAAAATATTATCTTGCCCAAACTCCGGACAAATATTGTTATAACCCCATTACACATTTAAACACCATCGGGAGTACAGAATGGGCAATTGCCAACCCTTCCCCATAACTATGTGATCTACCCCCCCCCCCCCCTCTTCCACCATCTCCTTCCCATAATCCCATGGATGGATCTGCACCACTCCCCCCCCCCCCCGTGTTTAACGTTCACATTTTTAAAAGGATCAAGAACTAGGCCTCCTATGATCGATGTTATATTTTTCAGTTTGTATATGTTTATTTCAATAGTAAAGGCGGGTCTTATGTAAAGCGCGTTCGTGGTTTGGTGGATGATTTCCTTTCTAAGCATGCCAGCCAAGCTTTTTTGCAGTTTCTTCATATTTGATAAGTTTTTAAATCAGCACCGACTTTCCTCTTTCCTTGTCTCTCCTTTGCTCCCACTTTTTGTTAATCTCTTTCTTTCTCTCTCTCTCTCTCTCTCTCTCTCTTCTATGTCTCTCATTCTTTCATCTCTTTCTTTTCTTTGTTATCCCCTCTTTTTTAATTATCTATCTATCTCCCTCTCTATATATCTTTCTCTCTCTCTCTCTCTTTCTTTCTTTCTTTCTCTCTCTCTCTCTCTCTCTCTTTCTATTATTCTCAATATTTCCCAACCCCCCTATGCCCCTTCATGAAACTGCTATTTACCCCTGCCTATTTTCATACTGCATTTCGGACCCGCCTACATGTTTATCTCCTTCCGATAGGTACGACAAATACTCTCGAAGGACAGAACCTAAACAGCGTCTGATTCCTAATCATTCACAATATCAAAGAATTTTACTCCACGGGAAAACTCTGATTGCGATTTAATGTAGCGCCTCCTCCCAATTCATTACAGGTGATGAGATAAATTGCGAAGGTTGTGCTCTGGAAATACGACTATAGAAAACATCCTCTTCGGCGGAAAAGAAATCAATGGCGGATGTCTGAGAAGATTTTTCCAACAAGTTGTATACCCTTTTCTCGACCAAGCAGTCGAAGATCCTACGAATTGTTTTGTTCAAAAATGCCAACAAAATAGGGCAGTCCTTTTCTTCCTTCGCAACACACCTACCTCTAAACTCTAGAGTGTGAAAGGCAGTTTAAATGTGTCTCAACGACTTTACCTTTGAATATTAGTATAGTTGGCACTTGGATGGAGTAGATGGAACCACTTTTGATATTCAACAGATATAGAGGTGGCGAGCAGTGAACTTGTGTGGACATCTCTCTCGCCCCCCCCCCCCTCACCACTACTCCGCCCTCCTCCCGCCTGTGTCTCCTCTCCTCTTTCTGCCTCTCTCTCTCTCTCTCTCTCTCTGTTACTCACTTTATGATCCCGATTTCTCTTTCTCTCTCTCTGTCTTTCACTCCCTCCTCTCCAACCTAGTTGTTTATTCACGTTACTCAAATCGTCAAATCACTGACGAAGTAGTCCTCTCAGTTTACAAATTGGATGATTTTTGGAAAATATTTACTCAGCAAAGTGTCACGACCGATGCAATGTCACTGTCCTAGGAAATACTGTGAAGGTCATAATTTTTTTCGTCGATTGATTTCATTTACCGGTATCCCGGCTCAAGGGGGGGGGGAGGGCCTTTGGCAATTAAAGAGTTTATATTCATTTTGTTATATCATTAATCGCATTCTCATTAAACTTTCCTGTAGTTGTTTTTGTACTTGTATGATGTCGCAGTTGCTACTCTTACGCAGTTTCATGATCTGTCTTAAATAAATGAACTTTAAACTTTGACCTCTCCCGTTCAGATACTACGTTGTGCTGCATCCACTCCAGGCCAGGTCCTTTGTGACGATGGGGAGGGCTAAAAGGGTCATAACAGCTCTCTGGTTAGCTTCGTGTATTTTTTCAAGTCCCGCCATATTTAGTAAGGTAAGCATGTTGTTTTTCCTTTGATATCTACTATTTCACTCCCCTCCCCACACACATAAACACAAACACACACATAAACACACTCTTTTGCGATTATCATTTTTATTCTTGAGAAAAATACAAAATTAATAAACAACATTGTTATTGTCCGGACTCAGCATTCTAGTGTTGTAGCTACCGGACGCCTTTGGGGCACCCCAGTAGAATGGCAACAGAGGGGGGCATAAAATAGTGAAAGAAGATCGGAGAAAGGAGGGTAAGATAGAAAGCGTTGAAAAAAGACGATGTTTGCGCTCTTCGCTCTACAACTTCAGCCACATTGTAGATCTAAATTATTTGCATTTTCATTCACGGATCCCCCCCCCCCTCCCCAGCAAGAGTGCCCCTGAATGGCTGGACCACGGTACGCCATTGTAATCTTCATATAAGTCCGTGGGGCACATTTTTATATCTGGGAAGCGGTATCATTTTTGTTTTGGTAGTAGTTTTATTATTTTGTCGATTGATTTCATACGTGTTAAACGGTTGTATACACTTAGTGCATTCGTTATTAACCAAACTGTAACTGAAATGTAATACTTTTTTATCAAGTACTATTGCAATAGTGTAAAATAAAGCAATGATTTGGCAATCACATGGGCAGTGAAAATGAATGTCCATTGCATTGTCATATTTTTGACCCAATGCTAAAAAGACTTCCTAGAAATTTCTTTTTTTTTGTTGATAGCCTACATTCGTACGAATGGTACTTGAGGGAAAAGTCGAATCAGTATTCTTTGAAGAGCTGAATTACAACGGGCACTACACGTAAGGGAGTGATAATGGCCGGATGAGTAATGACCCATCGTATACTGTAAATTGACCACCGGCTTTTAAGGAGTAATTGATGGTTATAGGTACATTAACAATATGAAAGATGAAAGAAAGTGATACAAAGCGACAATTAAATCAAAACTTTGAGTGGTCTTATCGTCGAAATAATATGTAAGATTTTTGTTATATTTTTTGCTAGAAAACAAATTTACACATATTAGCACAGGACACGTTGACGAGAAGAGAGATACAAAATAATTAAGATAATCGTTAGTATAGTTCTAAACGTCACAACTTTTGATTGAAGAGCGCTCCTCACTAAATCCAAGTGTCGGGTGAATTTTCGCCTTGTGGGAACACAGAATCACTAACGTTCGTTATTAAGCGATGTGAACCTCTAATTTATACACTAGGGGATGTTTCATCAAAGTCCCAAGATTCGAATGTGAAAGGTTTGATGAAATACCCCCTTGGTATTCTCTAACATGGAACAATCCACGACCTTCAGATCTTTTTATTTACAAAAAGAACAATCATGAGGAAAGTGTTTGCATTCACCAGTGCCTTATCCTGTAAATTGTTGTGGTTTGTATGTTGCTGGGGAAGTTAGGCCAAAGCAAAATAGAGTGAAAGTCGAGTGGGAGTGAGAGGGGGAAGAAAGAATGGAGGAATGGAGAGATCCTAGAGAGGGGGAGGAAAAGAGATGGAATAGAGAGAAGAAGAAGAAGAAGTAGAAAGTTGGTGTATGGAAAGCCAAAAAGGATGACACGGAGAGGGGGCGAAAGAGAGGGTGAGAGAGGGAAAGGTAAGAGGATGAGAGATGGTGTGTTTGCGTGGGTGTGTGTGTGTGTGTGTGTGTGTGCGCGCGCGTGTGTGCGTGCGTGCGTGTGTGTGTGTGTGTGTGTGAGAGACATGAAGAGAAAGAGAGAGAGAGAGAGAGAGTACGAGGGCAAAATCCAAAGCCCCAAAATGAAAGAAATGTTTTTTCCCCAAGCCTCTTCTATTTCAGCTGTATCCTGGAGGGGTATAGGTCTACCTTCGCTCCAATTTAGGAATATTTCAGTCATAATTATGCATCTAGAGAGCGAAACAGGGCAAATGAACTATAAATGCTTTTGATGTCTTCACAATCAATACCAGATCGAGGCAACCGCTTTCATTTTACGTCAGGCTCCTTTTTGAAGTAAATAAAAAGGGAAAACGAAACTCCTTCTTCACACTTTTGAACACAAAATACGCATATATTTTCTACCGCTGTCGTGAAAATTATGCAGTGCTAAGTGCTGGTTTCCCTGTAGCAAGTACATGTTTTTTAGGACATCGATATTTTCACTTCCGCAGTTTGTTTTGATCTCTATCGAATTCCGTTTCGCGATCGATTTATTTATACGTACTTCTCTTTAAGAGTTGTCACCTTCTGAAACTTTTTCTGAAAAAAGACCGGTTTCTGTCTCTCTTAGTTTTTGATGTCTTCTTTCTCTCTTGTTTTCAGTTATTATCATTTCGACCCTCTTTCGATATCCTAAAATTACTTTCGTTTGCTATAAACTTTGACATGACAAATCTTCCGTTTCCTACCTTTCACTCGATGGTGTGTTTGTTATCTCGGACCCTCCCTCTAAATATCCCTCAACATCTCTTGCTCTCTTTGTCTCTTTTTTCTTTTTTTCCTTCTTGCAGTCTCCCCCTTCCCGAATACATTCCCCTTTTCTCGCATTTTTCCTTGTTCACCTCTACTACACCTCTTCATTTCTATCTCTCTCTCTCTCTCTTACTTTCTTTCTTGTGGACATCCCCACACACCTTCACATTGTTTAATGATACTCACACTATTTCTCTCGTCATCCCTCTTTGTCTCTGACTCTTTTCGTTTCCTCTCTTGGTCTCTCTTCTCAACCCTTCCTATCTCTTTTTCACTAACTCCCTCTCTCGACCCCTCAACCTCTTCTAACTTTCTTTTATGACTTCCCTTTTTCCCCCTTCCATTTCTCTTTCATTATAGAAACACACACACACACACACACAGAAAAATTACACACACAAAGACCCCCACCCTCACACCCAAACGCACCCTCGCATACACACATTCGTCGTGTACGATATTGAATCCTCCTCTGGTAATATGATTACAAATATTGCCCGGTACGTTTCAACCTTCTGGACCACCAAAAAAAGTACGTGTCACAGAAAGAAGAAAAAATTGTGTTCGATTGCCGGCTGATGGAAATTGAATTGCTCTTGGGTAATTCAAGAAATAACTCGGCCCGTTATATAACACCGCTGCGGAATGCATTGAAAAAGGCATGTCCAGTAATGTGATTTAATTTGGTTGATTGATGGAACGTTAAACGTGTCGCTTCCGACGTAATTCAATGAGACCTTTAAGGTGCTTCCAGGGATGTCGACAGGTCAAATAAGGTCATACCAGAAATGACCTTAGTGTACTTTTTTGGGGTGTCGGTTTAAAAATATGTAATGTGATTTATTTCAGAAGCAGAAACAGAAATAGAGCCCAACAATGAAGCTTATTTCTGAATCATAATCGAGTATAGCATTTCCTTCTTGTTTGAGATGTTTTACCCCGGGTATATCTTAATTAAAATGCAGTTGGTTATATAAATGAAGAAACGCTTTTCGTTGCCAGATTTTACCACTTTTCGAGATGGCATTATGTTTGTACATGTAATACTAATAGGATATCTAATTCCCATATTTCAAATGTTTAACCGTCCAAGCTCTCATACTTTTGATATATATTACATGTATTCTGGGGGATACTCTCACCATTTACCGGCATTGGTCTCTCAAGGGACGTACAAATCATGGTCACAAATCTACAAAATTTACATTCTTTGATAGTTCATTATTATAAGGAAAAAATGTTAACTAAAGTTTTTGTGAAACACTCCCCATGTCTACCTTTTCAGGAATGCAACTTTTCACAGACTTATAGTTTACGTTTATCTCGAAATGCCATTCAATAAAATAAAAGTTTCAAATTATTTCTATGTTATCTTAAATATTTAGATATGACGAATCATACAAGTGCTTGCAATTCTATAACTAACTAGCTGATTTTAGTTATTTATCATTTAAAGGATTCAATTTGCTACTTCGATTTTCGTTTTCTTTTCTTTTCACAGTGCGATTTTTCTTAATTTGCTATTCTCGTTAATACTTCTGCCCTGAAAAATGAGAGAGAGAGAGTCAGTCTTGCCCTTTCAATGTTATAAACAATTAAGTAGCTTTGATCACAAATTTGCCCCCATCCTGAATTTATTACGTAATCTGTGTACCTACCACGCCCTTTTGTCTGGTATTTGTTTGCAGAAAGTAACCGCCCACTACTGGGAGGAAGAGCTCGAACCTTATTCGTATACGTGTAACAACGCCTGGCCTAGCGAGGCCATGTCCATCATATACTCGGTATACCTGTTCCTTCTTCTGTTCTTCGTTCCTCTGTTGATTGTCTCCTACGCCTACATGAGGATAGCGTGCCATCTAAACAGTACAAGGGAGCGTTCATCAGGGGAGTCTAATGGTTCACCGTTTAACAGACCGGGTAAGGACAGTCGTACCCCAGTCATATACCAACGGTAAAAATACACCAAACTGACAGATTCTCGACCATTCGGAGTACTACAATTTTTGTCAGGTCGGTTGTCGGTCTGGTGCTGGTTTCGTCGGTGTGACTAGCTAAGATATTAGAAAAGGATATTTACCCCATAGTATGATCAATCGACGGCCCACGGCCTCGTGAATATTCGATTTCCTAGTCCTCCATTCCCACTCATACTTCGGACAGTTGTCAGGAGGTGCATGAGACCGAAGCCTTTGGTTATTTGAATCTTATTAATAGTTTTCCAAAGGTTCTTCAAATCAAATTCCTAGATATGCACATGAACCTTCTCACGAATCCTCGTTTATGTAAACCTTTGGTCATTTATGAATCTGTAATGCCGTTTAAGATGTTTTTGCTGATGAAAATATCATTGCATTGAACCTTATAACTGTATTATGGATATCAACATTATCTCACAAGTCGTAATCCTCTGTAATTTCATTACACCTCATGCAGTTCTGTCGAGATACCGGGTATGGTACCGGAATACATCAGGGTGGTCTAGTGGTTCGTCATTCGTCCGCAGAGCCGAAGCTGCAAGTCAGGCCAACGGGGTTACCATTGATGACGATACAACCGAAGCGGACGCCTTGCGTTCGGAGCCGAGCAGGGTGGAAAACCTGAATGATTCGCCAGCCCCCAGAAGGCATCGTGGGACCAGTGAGGGTGACAAGATACAGGTTAGTCAATAGTGAAATATTTGAAAAGAATGAAGGATCCTGCGTCTCTAAGTAAAGGGTACCATGGGACCAGCTTCGACGATAAGATACAAGTTTTTTTGCACGCCTTGTTCTATTGGAAAATATTTCCTCAACCTCTTTTAAACGGCCAGCGAAGGTGAGAACATACGGGTTTGAGGTTCTATAATATTATTGTCGGCCTAGGACTACAATGTTTAGTGTACAGTGGAATAGGGGTACATCAAGGGGAAATGTATGGTTCGAAAGGAACCAGTGAAGGTGACGGATAGTATACAGCTGAGTGGATATTAGGCTTTCGTGGTAAACAACGTGACCTAACAATGCAACCACGACAGCATAATACAAGTAAGTAGTTAAGGGTATATGTGTTTAGGCCTATATGTATAGACTAGGCACCATCGTAGCAACATTTGTGAAGGTTCTTATAGGACGAGAAAGCTCTAACTTCAGATACAGGTATACAGATGCACTTTAAAGAAAGTGCACATTACGAGGGATCGTTAACTGAAGAGGAAAGATTGCTATCACCCAAGGTCCTATTTAAAGATGACGTGCGAGCAGTGGCATCGCTTGAGTCCATTTTAGGGGGGCACTACATTATATGAGAAAATGGTAAAGAATGGCTTGAATATAAACTTTCCACTTTACAAAAATCAATTGAGAGAGAAAGAGAGAGAAAGATGAAAATGCGTTGGATAGGATTGGCCCAAACCCTATTTTTTAGAGTTACAATATCAATTTTGTTGAATAATACTTGATAAAATATACATGTTATATGAAAGAAATAAATTGATACGTTATTGCTACGATGTGTCCTTCACCAAAATCTGCCTTCAATCCAAGTATTGTTGTTTATCTCTTATGTCCTGTTGCCATGAAACACATAGTCTGTGAATATTTTTGAAAATATTCATAGGCTATGCACTTTTGTATTAAAGTACTCATTAATGATGATTAAGTAGTGATGGCTGTCATTGTCTAATGTTTTGCCCTTCTCAATTGAAGATAGGTATAATCTTAACGAATTGGATTTTTGTGATAAAAAACATTGTTTTTGCAGAGGGTCATAACAATGTTGGCCATAGTGGTGGCGCTCTTCATCCTGAGTTGGGGTCCGCTCCTGACGTACACCTTGATCTACCGTTTCATTGACGACATGCCCTACAACACCCACGCCGTTCTGAGTCTCTTCCTCCACCTCCTAGCCGCCTGCAACAGCTGTGTCAACCCCATCATCTATGCGTTCCTGTCCAAGAACTTTCGGCAGAGTTTCAAACAGGTAATTAGGGAATGCTGCTGCTGTTGCGAAAGCTTGCACCAAAGGCGGCTGGCCTACCAGCCCTCTTTCAGATGGACCAGTTCAACGCGCGCCTCGTATTCCTATGCGGCACCGGAGAGCTGCATGCGAAACAGTCCGCAGAGGTCGACAGTCTCCCAGAAGACGGACGTTTGAAACCGGTGGAGAGGCCTATCACATTTATGGAGAAGATATGCCAACCTATGGCTAGCACTGGGTTGCAATGACGTTGTGCCGTCTCTCCGATTACGATCCGAGTCATATGGTCACTCAAAATTATGACCAAAGGATGAAACAGTATATTGAAGACCCTCCATCATCCAGATCACTGTGGATAGCTTTTGTTCATACGGTCATTCAATTATTCCTTCACACCTTATTTTTTGAGATATTGTCTTTCAAAAAACAAAATTCAAAATCGAAGAAAAAATGTCTAGCCTGATCTTTAAGAATTTCTTTGCATGAATGAAATCAATTTATCTCAGTTCATCACATTTTTTTACCGTAAAACAAGCAAGATCGGTATCTTTTCTTGTTTTTACTTATTGCAACAACCACTGCCATGGTTTGAAAACTTGAAAATACTTCATAGAAACGAAAATTGATGTTTAAAGATCAAATACCGCTTTTTTGTTTAATTCCAATTATTTTATAAAAATACAAAGTACGTGTTGAAAGACAAGTATGTTACATTTTGGGGGATTGTCTCCCAAACGAACATCTCTAATACGATATGATTTGAAGTAAATGACCGTTAGGAATAAGACTGTACGTCAAGTATCCACATAAGCCAAGTAACGATCAATAATGCTGGGTAACAATGATAACCCGACAACAGTCAGGTTTATAGAAGATCAGTGTATATCCTCCATTAAAACAAGATAAATTTCCCGAAATTGATTGAACCTGAATCTTAAGTCACGCTTCGCGGTTTTCCCATTCCACATTTGGTTGAAAATGTATTCTCTTTTTATTATGCCCATCCTACGAAGGAAGTACTCCATTTCCGCGTATTCCGCAATATAATCCGTTACAAAAAAAAATACGGTTCACATGTTTTGGTTTAAGGTCTGTTCTTTAACATGATTTGTTTTTGTAAAGAAATATAAGTGAAACCAGACTGGTTACTCGGTTACACCGTCGGAGCACACAGCAAGCAGCGTTGCTCAAACTAAGGCATGTTCGCTGATGCTATATACTTGTCTCGTGATAAGAGGACATCCATTGTCCTCTAAAACCGGCTATTTAAATCCTTGACTGGGCAAACTATACGGTGTATAAAGGATTTCATTTTTAAACATTCGATAGGAGGAGTGACTAATTCGAGAGTATATTCAGTGATCGGACTGAGTTTGGATGCTGGATAATGGCTTCGGGAATACTCGGAGCTCTGTATATATATCAAATCGTTCAGTCGGGATTGTATTATCAAGATACGGAATCCCGCAAGAACTAAGTGCCATGCAAAAGTACTTGCTTTCTGTTTCAAGTAGTATATATAATGTTTATGTTCTTGTTTTGGTGGTACGGTAAAGTAATGTATGGTTATATCCCAGGTGTCGTTTATATGGTGGTGTACCATCGGGGTTGCAACTGTTATAATATATATTTCATACTGTTATATTCAATATTTCAAATACTTAAAAATTGGTCTGCCTTCTTAAAAAATTATTTTCATCATCCATCATTTTCTAACCCCCACCCCCCTCCCAATCTTTCTCTCTCTCTCTCTCTCTCTCTCTCTCTCTTTCTCTACCTATCTTTCCCTGTCTTTATCTCTCCTTTTCCCTCCTTCTCCCTCCCTCTCCCGCTCTTATCTCCCTCTGTCTTACTCTCTCCCTTTCTCTCTTCAAGTGTCTAAGGGTCCATGTGTTTTGGGGAATATAATGTGTCTAATGTCGATTCCATTCGTATTTTTTGGTTCGTGGGGCGTAGTAACTATGATTTGTTATTCTTCCAATGTAAGACTGGATTGTATATGCGGTTCCTCTATCACCTCACCCTCTCTGTAATCTATCCATCTTTCTATGATCTTTCTTTCTCTTTTACTTTCATTTTCCCTTTTTTTTCCTTCCAATTATTGGGATTTTATAGTGCAGTTTACAGATGAAAACTCCATAATCTTTCTAAATGTAACAATTGTTTTGTTAATATTCTTAACGATAAAAATAATTTAAAAATAATAGATCTAGATAATAGTATACATTTTCAGAGTTTATTGAATAATAATCTGCCAATATGTGTTTTGCGTGACTGCTAAAGCATGTGTGCCCATGCCTTGAGCCATAATGCATGGCCGTCCAGATGATTTTTTATGTTGGGGGCCGGGGTAAAATGCAATAAATTATTGAACATTTATTGCATTTTCTTTGTTTTTTAATTTTATTTATGGAAACTGCCCCCTACCCTAGCCCCGCTGCGTACAGTTATGGTTTAGTGACAAAGCAATGGCCTCGTAACTGTGAGGCCCCAGGATCAAAACCGTGTCGATGTGCTATATTAGTGCCCTTTTGTGGGGCATTAGTCCTCATTACTGTCATTTATGACTTAAGGGCGTAGGTCCCCTAGTTGATAAGCATATTAGCAAACACATGCTTTAGCAGTCACGCAAAACACACATTGGCCAATTATTATGCAATAAAATCTGAGAATGTATACTATTATCTAGATCTATTATTTTTAAATTATTTTAAAAATAATTCCATAAATTGGGGTTAAACAAAAATATTCCAACTATATGAGCGACAGTGTATTGGATTACATTATGAAAATGGTCTATTGCAGAACAACGAATTTTCCCGTTGCATCAGGAATACGCGTGTCACAGTGCGTGTACACTCTTTGTTCAGCTTGGCTTGTTAATGGTGGACATTCCCTCAATAACACTCTCTCCCTGACTAGATCAACCTGGCTGGATCTTTCTTTTAATTTCGGTTTTCTCTTCTGGGGGATAAAGAATCAATCGTACTGTAATAACATATTAACATATACTCATACTACGTCGAAAAATGGTGAAGTTGGTGAGTTGTTCCTTGGTGTACAAAGGTATTTTAGTAGTTTCATGTCGTAGATGGTTATGACAACCGGGTTTTGCTTTAGATCCAAAACGTACCTGTGAATTAAATGAAAGATTGAACCAAAAAAATTATAGTTGGTCGGGCAGCGGGAAAATTGGAGGACTCTACGTATAGTTAGTAATATATGTCTTTTTAAGTTACTAGACCATTTAACATAACGTTACATGTTGTAACGTGCATACTTGTAATTCATAGAGGATTTGTTTAATGTTGTGGAATTCTGATGTAAAAAAATTGACATACATGTACGTGTGGAATACAATCGATGCAATATTCAAGCTTTAGTCCCTTGTTATTTGTATCTTTGCCTTCAATACCAAAACGTTACTGTAAAAGAGTTGAATGCACAGGAATATTTTAATATCGGGGAATATCAATCGCTAAAATAAACACATAGCTTATTGGCTTGGAATACACTTTGCGCCTAATCCCATATTTAAAAAAAAAAATCATCAATGTTTATTTTGTAATGTTTATCTCTGTTACCATAGCTCTACCATCATACACAAAATATATATTCATAAAATTCATGAAAATGTACCACTTCATTGTATGCTGATAATTATGTCCTTAGAATTTACTAGAACTGGCTTTACGGACTTATCTCAGTCAGGGAATTCTCCCCCTAATCCATTCCAAATAACTTACGATCAAAAAAGAATGAAATGATGAACAATTATATTTGAATGGGCATTCCACGCAATCTCCTTACCTACTTTTAGGGGGGGGGGGGTCTCTAACTTGCATTTTGACTCCGATTTCATTTCAATTTCAATTTCCAATCATGGCTTTATCTATCAATTTATTTTTATTTTCCATTCTGTGCTTATTCCTTAGACTGGTGTCAATGTATTGAATCTCTTGACAAAGATTTGAGCGTATGTATATCAACAGGTACTTGATAATGCGAATGATGGAACAGGGCTTTTAAAAGTACATATAAATGTCTTTTTCGTTATTCTATTTTATTTATTATCTATTTATTTATTTATTTTATATTAAGTGTCATAAGACTTGGTGTTTTTACGGGAAATTATCATTTGTGTATTGATATGGAAATATAATCGGATCGTTTGTTTTATTTTCTTGAAGTGTTTTCAGTCATTCACAGGACAAGACAGATTTATGAAATGTCTAACTTACATTGGTGAAGGCTTTTTCTTTTACTAAAAGGATATATTTAATGAATCTGACAATTTGTAAAAATCAGGGGCTTCTCCTGAAAATATGATTGTCCTCAAATTCGAAGGAATGAGAGATTAATCTATGTGTGTGAGTGTGGATGTAGGTGTGTCATGTCTGTCTGTCGCTCTCTCTTTTTCCCTCCTTCTCTCTTTTTTTCCTCTCTATTTTTGTCTCTCTTTTCTATCTCTCTCTGCTTAACTTTTTCCTTCCACTTTAAATGGGCAAATGTACTTGGTTTGTTCACTAACATGCGTTCTTCAAAAGTGGATTTTAACATTTGATTGTATCATTCAGTGTTTTCATGTTGACATACCTCATTGTTCCATTTCATGACGTGTATTTAATCAAATATGAATGTTGCGCTAAAGTTTCATACATGCAGACTCTGCCTGGAAAGAATACAGTGCTTCACAAAGTGTGAATGAATATCTCTCTCTCTCTCTCTCTCTCTCTCTCTCAATTGTGTGAACCAAATTTTTACTCTGGTAACAGAAAAATGTCTCACTATGCTCATAGAAAAATATCGGTGCTTCCACATAAAGGAAAAGTAACACTTTCAACGTGTGTATTAAAGACTACTGCGTGTGCAGAATGTTTACACTGTATAACACAGTGTACAAAGTGTTCACACTTTATGACACAGTGTACAGAGTGTTCACACTGTATGACGCAATGTGTATAGGGTGTAGGATAGTGCAAAACAGAAAATCACATTATATGGCATTATAATGTTACTGTTACCATATAGGGGGTTTGGAACTCTTTCATACTGCGGGCACTGTGAGCAAATTGTGCCTCATCTGTGGTAACACTGGCAGTACGACGTGACACAGTGTGACGCATTTTAGTTCACAGATGCAGGCATAATCACATTGTGTAAATGTTAAACTAGGATCACGGAATATTATAAAACAGTTTATTAGTATTAATAATGTAGACATTCAGCATTCTGCATATTCGGGCAGTTCTCACACTTCTTGGCACTGTATTCTTTCCAGTAGAAGTAACTAACTAGATGACGTACCGTAATATCATCATTGTAATCACCATGGTTCTGCGCCATTTTGTATCATTCCCATAATGCAACAGACGATCACATGTCACACCCGCAAACGCCGGCGTTCCAAACGTAGGAGACTGGGCATGCGCATTAGAGGGGTTAACGAAAGAGCATTTGAACTAAATGAAAATAAAGGTACGTTTTAGATAAGCATGCAACTCAAACAAGAGATTCTGTTGAATAACCGACATAACACACTCCCTGCTTTCAACCTTCTTTAATCATCTTTAGGGGAGTTATCATAAGGGAAAGGTGTAACTTACCTTTTTCCAGCCAATCGGGCGAGTCCAAAAGTGATGAGGTATAGGGGAAGTGCGAGAGTTTGACTTATTAACATGTCTTTTGATATGAAATAAGTAGAGATGATTATAGTTTGAATTGGATTGAAATTATATTTAGACCTGTTTCACTGACGCTCTTTAAGACACAATTTCTGAGCAAAGATCTAGTGAAGAAATATCAAATAACTGCCCACATGCGAATTCAAGCTGATCGGTCTCTCTCTGGTTTTTGCTCCCATCCAATTGTATTACACATGTCATTTCTGTTCAACAGAGTTTCTTAAAACTGGTTTAGTTTAGAGTGAATGGAAAGTTGACATCAGAACCAAAAGGCACTGTCCTCTGTAATCCAAATTTTCGTGACACTTCTTTTCTTTGTCTATGGTATATCGCTATGTTTGTGATTAGAGTGTGTTTTGCGAGACTGCCCAAAGTCAACATTTTAAAACTCTAAATGTGAAAGGAAATTGCCTATGTTCTGATGACAATTCAAATAGTAATTAAAACCAGGCCTATTGCACCGAGAGTAACGATCATTTGCATCACTGGCAGCCGATATTGAGGGAACAAACGACCCGTGCCCCTTTCCCCTGTCAAAACTTATATGAAAAATACTAAAAATGCCCCTTTTCAATTCTATACAAGATTTCATCTTGTGATTTCGATTATTTTTTAATTCTTTTGAGTAATTTATATCACCAAAGTGGCATTAACTTATTCATTTTTGTTTGCATTCACGGTGTTTTTCTTCATAACCGCTCCCGCCCCCTGGTCCCGCCCCTGATTTCCTAATCATTAGCTAGTCTTTAAAATCAAGGGTTCATTTACGACGCCAATGACGCAACTCTCTGTGTAACGGGGGCCCTGGTGCATGATTTGGGGCATTTTGGCACGTTACAATAGTGGTGGTGGTTATTTTACCTGACTGCTAAGAAAGCATAACTGCTTGCTAGTAAGCAACCAGAGGAACGACGGCTTTAGGTCCTCTCCTAGGGACAATAGCGGAGTCTGCATGGCTTTAGCGGTTTCACACCTAACTTTTCGGAAGACAGTATGCAACATCACTAGCTTAGATGATTCGATGATATGCAGTAATAAACATAATCTACTACAAATTATGGTTTTCACATATTTTCACTACTTCACTCCATACTAATATATTCTATCAAGCCTGGACCAATATCGACTTTACACTATATATCGTCAAACGTAGTCCTTATTTGCTGTTGTTCGAGCAATCGTGATAGGGGTCACAACTGCATCACGTGTCGTAGCAATTAAACAAAACTATTTTTATCGCTCTAGATTCTTTGTCGGCAAGACCATTGCCAGATTGCTCCAGAAATATCACATTATATAACTATAATCTATCGGTATTATTCCCAAAAAAAGTGACCTGCTTTCTGACACGCGCCTGTGATGCCATTTAATTGTGACAATAGCGACGAAATGTTATTGTCGGTGATCGTGAAAAGTCGATATTTTTCGTGTTTGAGTTAGATTCAGTGGAGTATCAAACTGGAGAAGTTTTATTTACACTCAAAGTTACACAATTTTCTATCCATTACGGAATCATGGTACTGCGGCTATAAATAATCCATTAGCTTAGTCCTTGAAGTTTATACGTATCATTGGGTTTAAATAAATCCTACCACTAGACACAAAAAAGCGAAACTCAGTTATACATGTATGTCGCATGAGTAAATTGGTGAAAAAAAAGTAACAATGGAAATTAGCTTGACGATAAGTTTGCACGCGGTATGCAAGGACACCAAAACTAACACCATAATGTGTGGTAGAGGGAGAGGCATGATGCATGCATTTCATGGTATGGTGGTTTGTAAATGGCGAAGTTTGCCCGAGGTGTTGACTGCCCATGCAGTATTTCGATGTTTTACTGCACGATTCATTATTGGAGTGTTCACTAACATATTGGTAACTTATTCTGCCATGGTGAGTATCACACTCTATGCCCGTGGCATATGATGCGTCATTTCCCTGACTTAGGATGGCGTCTATCGGCGTAGCCGGGGGTATGCATGGGGCAAGGGGACCTTGACCCCCTGTTCATCGACTCAAAAAAGGGGAAAAGGGCTCATCCACGGAACTTAGGAAACCCTACCCATACTCAGATGTTTCGAGGTGACTTTGTGCGTCAACAATGTGTCACCCCCCCCCTTTCCCCAGTCTGCCCCCCCCCTTTTTTATCAAGTCTGGCTTTGCCAATGGCAGGGTTAGTGACGTGTGCATTCGTTGGCTCTTCATAATGAGAGTGGCATCGTTCAAAAAAGTGATCCCCCCCCCCCCATGCAAATAATGGGTTGAATGATTGGCTGCACTAACATAAGTACACATTAGGGTAA
>NW_022145515.1:355000-375000 GCF_000002235.5 Strongylocentrotus purpuratus
GTGTATAATACAGGTTAAGAGAACCCAAGTCTTGATCCTTTTTTTCTAAGAATCTCTCGACACAAATTTAAATAAATTATAATCTGATTATGTTATGAAATATATACACATAAATGCCATGTTACAAATAGGAAACTTTATGTCGTTCCATAAAAAAAGGCAAACCTTTCTTCCACATTGTTGATTCTGCTTCAAATTTAAAAAGGTTAATTTGAATATTATCACACTGATTTTTGTTTATTTATCTGCAATGTCCCAGTTATATTATACTTTCTATAAAAGATTAAAACATCATGAGCACGCGAAATTGAATTTAATACTGAATTCAGGGAATGGAAAATATTAAAACAACCTGCTTCTCAGCCCATTTCCTACTGGACCCGGGTGTTTCTGTATTAAACCAATGAGGACTATGATAATTCAGGGGTCAACGGGTTAAAAAAACCGATTACAATTGCACAAGGAAAGATTTCAAAAATTAATCTTTTTTTTTACAAAGTTAGGATTCACAAGCCATAGCACAGAATGGTAAAGGGTAAAAAGAAACAAGTAGTTTAAAAAACAGTGAGATAACATTTTTGGAAAATGAGAAGATAGCCTCCTTTATTTTAATACCCATACACTTTAACATGAATATATATAGTGATTTTAGTATTACCGGTAGACCAAGATAAATTGTTTACACTTTACCATGGAAAGCACTCTAAAAACTTGATTATCGATGACCCTCAGTTGATGATGTCATTAAACACATGTTCTACCACTGAGTTCCAAAATCATATTGCCTTATATTTTCATGTACATATCATCAAGAATTTGGTAAACACTTGATTTTAGCTGCCCTTAAGCATATTTCAAAGTCCCCAACCAATGAAACTTTTCTGTATCAACATAACGATTGTGTAATAAAAAAAAAGGTAAGCTTCATAAATCACTTGAACCTCATTGAGGATTGCACAGTGTAATTTAAAATCTATTTTAATTGAGACCCTCTTCTGCTATCAATTATCACACACAATGCTCTTTTAACAGCTGAATTAAATAGGAAGCGATAGCTCAGTCGGTAGAGCAGTGGTCTCGTAATCCGGTGACCCAGGTTCGAAACCCAGGCGATGCGCTAGTGCCCTTTGGTAAGGCATTAATCCTCATTACCAGGTCCCTCGGAAAGGACTTAAAGCCGTCGGCCGTCTGGTTGCTTACTTACAAGCATTTATGCTTTCTTAGCAGTCAGGTAAACTAAACATCACCTTTCAAATTCAATTAAAAGATCCACAGGATGATCTGGAATGAATATTACTTCTGCAAAATCGGTGTGACTAATGGCTATATGTATGTGCGTACAAAAAGAGTAAAAAAACATGATCCTGAAATCCATGGACTTCTTCTTCTTATCGAGTCACTACACAAGTCCAGTCCAGTGGTCCACACAGGCTTTGGCACGGCAATTAACGGCTTCCAGGTCATCTTGGGTGCATGGCTCTGGCAGGAGTGGGCAGACTAGCAGGTGTTCCATTGTCTGTTCCTGGCCACATTCACATGCTGTTTGTTCGTCTCCTAGACCCCACCTCTGCATTAGGACTCTGCATCGACCGTAGCCAGTTCTTAGGCGGTTGAGGCTTAGCCAGGTAGGCCAAGTCTCACTGGAGCCGGTTGCGAGGGATTCCAGTTCTGGAAGTATCATCAATGCTCAATAGTCCATGGATTGAGCATTGATGATAATATACCAGTTCTGGAAGTATCATCAATGCTCAATCCATGGACTATTGAGCATTGATGATACTTCCAGAACTGGTATATTCTTCGTTTTTCATCAGGGGCTTGTCTTCACCGCTTGAATCCGTGGGTGCCTGGTCACGGTAGAGTACGTAATGTTGAATGATGAAGATAATGTCAAAAGCAATGGAGAAGACACCCAGGCCAAACTTGGTTGGGTCACCGAAGATGGAGGCCCAGTCATCTGTTGAAGATTGACAAAAAAAAGACTTTGATAATAACATTTATAAAATTGATGATGAAGATGAAGATGAAAACATTGATGATAGTACTAGTAGAAGAAGAAGTAGTGGTAGCAGCAGTAGTAGTAGTAGTAGTAGTAGTAGTAGTAGTAGTAGTAACATAACTAGTAGTAGTAGTAGTAGAACTAGTAGTAGTAGGAGTAGTAGTAGTAGTAGTAGTAGTAGTAGTAGTAGTAGTAGTAGTAGTAGTAGGTAGTAGTAGTAGTAGTAGTAGTAGTAGTAGTAGCAGCAGCAGCAGTAGTAGCAGTATTAGTAGTAGTAGTAGCAGCAGTAGCTCCAAAATACAGGGCAAGAGGATGGGTCATACTTGTTATTCTGCTCATATATTTTGTAAAACACAATACAGTGTATTCATGTACAATGTGAATGAAGTGTTCCCAATAAATACACATACATAAACGATCAACCTGTAACCTGCAGCAGATTACAGCAACCCCCAATACAAGTAGAGCACAGGTTTGACAAAAGGTAAGCGTTCTTGGGGGTACACAAAGGCACCAGCAGTTGTCCAGAGGGTAATTGTCTTAAGGGATACTTGTCGAAGGAGTAGTTATCCGTTTGGGATAGTGGGGGTAGTGGGTAACTGTCCAAGGAAATTAGGTGCTCTGGAAGTACACATAGTTGTCTAGTGGGTGGTAGTCTAGGGATAGTTATTCTGATATAACTTGGTGCTATCATCATCATCATCATCCTTTAGTAACGTCTGCATTTTCCCTTTTACGAAGGGTTACAACATGATGACCCTCCCTCCCTCCACTTCTTGTTTCGAGCATCCTCCTCATTTAGACCAACCTTACTTCTTTCTTTTTTACCACATCTTTCTATGAAATCATTTATCTTTGTTTCCCTCTAAAGCCATCCCCTTCAAGATCCCACCCTCTTTCACAGATTCATCACCTTACCTTCTCAACAAATGACCCATCCATCTCAATCCACTTCTCTTTACCACTTCCACTAGTTTCTATCAGACCCAACCTTTCCATGAGTTCCCTTATGATCTTTCTACCAGACAATTTCACACCACCCATCTTCCATATTATGGCTCTTTCTGTTCTCCTCACTTTAAAGCGGGACTGCACTACTTATAGCTACTTGCGCCCTCTCTATAGCAAACAATGCCTAATTGGTCCCCCATAATCCCCTTTTTCTTACTTATAAGTGAGAGAGCTGATTTGATGAGATAACCACCTGTCAGTGAACATGCAGGGAGGTCTAATCCCTCCTGGCCAAACTAGTGCAGATAGGCTTTAATCTCGTCATCTACCACCTTGATAACTTACTATTATTGTAGGAGATGAGAAACATCTGCAGCAAACTGAACGATCCTCCAGTAGAGTCTAGTAAGACGTTGCCGATACTCCAACCCTCTGTGCTCTTTCTCCTGTAATTCATGTAGACCTATCAGGTAGTGGAATATAAAGTGGAGATGATTAAAAAATAAGATAGATAAGAAAAAGTTGCAGTATTTTGGACACATTTCTAGGAGAGAAGATGACAGTCATGCTGAGGGTCAACAAAAACGTGGTAGGCCAAAAGTTTGATGGGCTATACAGAATACATGTACATTTCAAGACATTACCTTGGGGTTGATTCCCATCCTTGTGCCTACAAATGTATGGATGCTTTGACTAACCTACTCACAAATACTTCAATTTGAAGTTTTTCTTGAAAGAATTATCATTTGGATCTAATGTTAGATATAGGTGAATATAGTATATCAGTGTTAAACCATAAAAACACAGTAATTAGGTGGTCATATTGTTTATATATTTACGTTGTTTTTATAATTATTTATTTTTGTTTAGCATCATCTTTTCTTCTTTTTTTTTTTTTGGGGGGGGGAGGTGGCGATCTCTTCACGACCTCTTAAACCATGCCCTCTGAAATAATTATCACAACTTTGACATTACCGGCAAACACATATACCAGGGATAGGATGCTCACCTGTGGAATATATTTGATGAGAGTCACTCCGAGCTTTATATAGGAGAAGTAATAGATGAATTCCAGCCACGTGATGACGGAACCGCTTGATGCAGCAGTGATGATCAGTGTGATGAGCGCAAAGAGCCACATTCCAGCTAGGATGACGCGGCTTATGATGGACACTCGCTGTTTACCTCTCTGTTTATAAAATAAACAATGACAGGGTCATTAAGGTCTAGAGAAATCAGCTTTATTCTTCAAATTGGCAACAAAAACATTTTATTTGTACTGCTTTACATTTATAGTCATATTCCAGCTGGAATGATGGTTCAAATGACATACACATTGTTTTTTTGAAGACAAAAATGGCAAATTGTTTTGAAACATGTTTTTACTAATAACACATACAATGATAACCAAACAATTGCCATTAGTGTTATCTCTCAGCACAAGAGGGCAGCACAAAGCTTGTGTCTTAGCAGAAAATAATCCAACACACAATGTGATGCTTCAAAATCCATTTTGCTGAATTCATTAAATAGTAGGTCACAACGGACGAGTGGCATTCAGAGACAACAATAATAATAATAATAATAATAATCTTTTAGTCCACTCCAAATTTTATTAAACCGAGATGAAAATTCTTTTTGCCCAATTGATCGTGAGCTCGGCAGCCACTGAGCAGCGCCAGATCGACGTTGCTCTATCCCTTATTGTTCAATGCCAAACAAGGTAGCAGCAACTCCCATCTTTTAACGTCTTTTGGTATAACTCGGCTGGGGATCGAACCCACTACTGACTGAGCCAACACTCCATTTACAAACATGGTATGAAGGGAGGTGTTAATTTTCTAATCCTTTGTCTTTTTGTACGTTGTAGGCGACCTTCTCAGCGGTTGCCTAAATAAAAAGATGGAGGTAGATTACCATGCCTAGCAAACTGAAATCACACATAGTCCTTGGCAGACCTAAGCTAAAACTTCCCCAGGTCTTCATCTTGTTTGCTTAACATATTGCCCTTTATATAGGCCATCAGCCAGCATGTCATATCAAGGGGGTTTCAAACCCAGGACCTGCTGGTTTCAGGACCTGATCTTCAACCATCGAACCACCTTGCATCCTCTCAGTTACTTACCTCATAGATAAAGCACTGGAATATGGTGATTGCTGTAATCAACACAGCATGTAGTGTAAAGATGACATCGTTCAATAACACTGGATTCACACCATATGGATTTTTTGCCTTGTATGCATCCTACATAAAGTGAAAGACAAAGTGAAAGACATAACGTGCAATAAAGGAAATTTGCAAGGTTGAAACAATAAATCAACAATTCTGTTGTTTTTTAGCCAAAAGACATATCTGGCAGGAAATATTTCACAGGACACTATTCAAGTGCAATTTAGAGAATCTTGTGTATGAATAATGATAGTGATTGAATTTATATAGCATATTGCATAATACATTTTAATACACTTCACATATTAGATACTATGAATAAACCAAAATTATAAATATATTTTTACAATGCTAGAAATCAGTAACTTGAAAAAAGAAAGATTATTTCAATCTTGCTCACTGTACCTCTTTCATTCTCCCTATCACTAAGATTTACACATGAACTTTCTCTATGAAACAATCAATGAACAAGTAGGGTATGGACTAAAGAATTGGGCATTGTTTTACAAATGTAGAATACAATATATAAAACATTCATAGCAAATGACATCAAAATTAATGAACTGAATGTGAATTAGTAAATTGTATAAAATAATATTCAACTCTAAAATTCTTATGTAATCTCCCTGACTCATTTTATATATATATATATATATATATATATATATATATATATATATAGGAGATAAAGAAAAGTGAAGAAGAACATCATGATGATAGTGTAGAGTAGAGAAAGTAAAGAAAAGAGGATGGTAAGGTGGTAAGATTAAGAAGAAGATGAACAGGAAGAAGAAGAGGAAAAAATAGAAGAGGAGGAGGAAGAAGAAGAAGATTCAAGTGGGGATAGTAAGAGGATAGACGGAGGGTAGTGCGAATAGTAACACCATCATAAGTATCAATAGGTGTACTATGAACTCACCTTTATTGGTTCTATCCAGTACATGCCCACATTGAAGACACCGTACGCTACAAAGCCAGTAATATTATAAGCCAAGAAGTCAAAGTTCAAGCCAATTACACTGAGGAGAAAAATTTGTTGAAAAGGTAAGCATCAGATAATATGTAGAAGATAACAGAGACTTTGAATACTTACGAGAATTCTTGATCTCTCGTAACTTTACGAGAGACTTTTGACTTAAAAGAGACTTTTATGTGTAGACTTTGCTTTGTGAAACAGACTAGTCTCTCGTAACTAAAGTCTCGCATAAGTAGGACACTTAAGAGAGACTTTGGGGTTTATGTCTAGACATAAATTCTTAATGAAACACCCCCAAGAAGTATGGTAGTAATATAAAAAAATCACTGTAAATGAACAATACTTCTTCTCTTTTTAAAACAAATCCAAGCCTTAAAAGTATATCTAACATTTTTACTCTTGTACCTTCTGATGAACCAGTACACCGGTCCAGGGTTGAAGTTAAGAATTTGTTTGTGTCCAATATGATCCAAAACATGGGGCCAAAGAGCTTGTGTCACAAAGCAAGATATACCCCATCCTCTGCCAATTTTGTATAAAAAAAGGAGGCGCGATAGCTTGAGGAGGAGCGATAGCTCAGTTGATAGAGCAGTGGTCTCGTAATCCGGTGACCCGGGTTCAAAACCAAGGCGATGCGCTGGTGCCCTTTGGTTAGGCATAAATATACCAGGTCTTTCGGAGAGGACCTACAGCCGTTGGTCCTCTGGTTGCTTACTAACAAGCACATATGCTTTCTTAGCAGTCAGGTAAAATAACCACAACCACAACATTTCTATATTTTTCATGTAAAACTCACCTTTTTCGCTTGATATTGAGGATGACTTGAGGGTAGAAGGAGACAGACCAAGCAAGGAAGTAGATCCAGCCGACCACTATGACAACGATGGACAATGCACTGCTCTGGACCACATTAACCTCCACAAACAGTCCTGACAAGCTGCGAGAAACCAAGAAGCATAAATCATATTTAGTGCACCATAAGAGGGTACCTGGCAGGAATTAATTCCTTGAAATGCTAGAGCACTGTAATGGCCGCCTTGCTAAAACCAGGGTAATAATTGGATATGTGCGCCATACAAGAAACCATTATTATTATTATTATTATTATTAATTTATATAGTCTTGTCATTTTTTTCTTCTCGGGTATCCTAGTAGACCATTAGTCCAAGAGACCAACGGCTATCGAGACTGACAGCCCAAGAGACCGACAATAACGGTCTGGTGGTGAACCCTCAGAAAAATTGTCAGGTAGTGGGCAGTCTCATCAATCTTCTGATAACTTTTCAAAGGCCTGTGAGATCAACATTTGGTAGTCCAAGTTCTGTCCGTTTTTACTTTTTTTTTTTCAATAAGATTTTTTCCCCTTCGTTACATCCCACACAGAACACAAAAGACTCTATTAATCGCGCGATACCAAAAATACACCTGTTGAAATAGAATGAAAGGACCGTCTCTGAGTTAGCGTTGAGAGAGTGTGTTTTTTTCTCAACTGATTAGGCGTGAAACACAGATACAGTCCAGGCAGCAGCCTCTTTTTACAGGTAAAACTAGACCTTTTATCAAAATCGTCTATAAGATTTTAACTACACTTTATTCGTCATTTGGAAAAATGAGCATTTCATTTGGTATTCAATGTTGTGTAAAATAAGGCTCCCAATACATGGAAAGTATTGAAAGTAGGTAATTATACAAGTGCACTTACTCTCCTAGCTCTAAAGATGTGGTGTTCATAGATATGTGGCACACTCCGACGGAAAGACTGGAGACAGTGATAGACACCGAGCTTGAACTGTTTGAAGGTACATCCACCTGGATGGTGACAAATAAAGGTTATCAAACTAACATTGTGACATCATTAAAAATGAATTCCATTTCCAATACAATCTGACGTAATGTACACAATCTGGAATGATCTTGTGCATGTTGCGATATCACATTCAGTTGAAATGAGTACATAATAATGCACAGGATTATGCACTTAACCGTACATGTTCATTTACATGTAGGTGCACTTTTTCATAGTAGCATCACATAAAATATATTATAAATGATATCACAACCTCTCAAAATAAAAGAGTCACAGCTACATGTAGGTACATGTATGTCACGCATCTTCCTTAAAAAATGTATGTTGCCAAAATCTCATGGCGTGAACATTTTTATCAATAGCTCAAGACTTTTAAATTCACTCATATATCTAAATAATGGAGCTGTATATGTCAAACAAGCATTAATAAGTCCTAGCACACTTTGATATAAAGTTCAACATCAACATAATGGTTTTATGAGGTGAATATAAACACCAGCAACACAACTGGCTGGGTCGGGGCCACCATGATCAAATATGAGCGAGATTAGTTGTACAGTACGTGCATTGTGACATCAGGTACGTCACTGTGTACGTATAGTAGCTCATGCATATAAGACATATTACTACACTGTAAAACAAAGGACAAACATTCAGGCAACTTTCCAGCTAAGATTTACAGACAGTGTCTCAGATTTTCTGTGATGTTTTAAACCAATCTTTACTCAAGAAAAGGATAAGGTCAGAATTCTTTGTAGATTTTTTTGAAAATTCGGTATATAAAAGATATATTGACTGCTTTAATATTCGAAGCATACAACTGTAGTTGTTTCTATACTGGGTCTCGGGGACGTTACATCCTGATATGACCTTTTGCATGCCTCGGGGTAATATCAGGAGGTAAAGCCCTGTTGAGCCTATAGAAACAGCGATGCCTCTCATAGCAGTCAATATATCTATACTAGTCTATCCCTGATGCAATAACAACACTGTTACATGTACATGTACAACATAACAAGGACTGCTAACAAATCAAACCCTAATTACCATATATATTGCAAAAAATAGAATATTGAAATGGCAAACAGGTGTTACATGAACGATGTATAAGTATGTTCTTTACAATAGAAGTTTAAAGAAATAATAATAATAATGAAGTGTTTTAATCATACAGGTGTACATAGGAAATCTCAAACTAATTTAAAAATATTGAAACGATCATCACAAATATTTTTTCTCTCATGCTACAAGAGTAATTTTACCACTTTTGTACATGTACACTTCTATTTGGTTTATGAGGGTGTTTCAAATATTAGGCAATTGGTAAAAAATACTACAAAATCTCCCTTAAATTCAAATTTTTAGACAAATAATCATATTTGTAAAACTGAAGCTGCACATTTATTAAATAGTTAGAAGTAGCCATTTGTTGTAGTTTCAAAATTTGCTAACTTACCTCAGATGGTATGCTCGCTATTTCATATTTATCATTGAAAAGCTCAACCTGTGCAGTTTCTTGAAGGTCCACTTTTGGTGTGATTGTGAAAGATCCATTCTTTCCTATTTCTACTATCAGCTTTTCAGTCCCCGTCGTGATGTTATAGCTATTTCCTAGCGAGCCGGCAAGAGCGATGGTTATGATCAAAGTGATGATTTTCTCCATGTTGATCTAGGCTGCGTTATAACTGTGCAAGCTTAGAATCCATCAAAACTCTTTTTCCCCTGTTCCGTGCCACCTGTTGAACACAAAAAGACAAGAAAGATTGAAAGAGAGAGATAGAGGAGGAAATCAATATTTTGAATTCAATGTTTTGACTTAAAATGCTTGCAATCATAGCTTATGTATTAGTACGTCTAGGATCCAACATATAAAAATAAAAGTGAGTCATTTGAGTGTCACCAAAGTGGTAAAACACAGTGCAACAAACAGAAAATTCAGTGTAGCCTGTAAAGTGGGCCAACAAAAAATGTTCCCAAAACAAGAAATTTAACTTACTGTTACTGTTAGAATAGAAGGCATAATAAACTGAAAACATGCTTTTCATCTTTTCATTATATTAGATGTTTGTATTCCTTCCATGCCCCCATGAAGGGGCAGGCTGTTCACAAATTTATTGGCATTGCCCTTAACTAACATGAATAAAATTGACAGAGGAGATTCTAAAATAACACAAAAACAATGATCAATTTGACAATAAAATATAGATCTAGGGTCTATCCCAGCAGTCCTTTCCATCCTCTACTCGAAATCGAGTCTACTCTAGCCTATCTTTCTTTTCTTTCTTTCTTTCTTTAAAGTTTAATCTAATTCACTGTCCTTATATACACAAACTAACAACATTACAAAAGTACAAATATGCTCATTGATAAATAGTTATCCGCAGGCACAGACAACAATGAAGACCAACGCGCGCACGTCCAACCAGATGCAGATGCAGCTGGAGCCAGTCGGCGGTACACGATGTTGTGAGCGGCTGCTGCGGGACAGGCCGGGCGCTAGACGGCCAGCATTGACGAGTTGTCCGGTATGCGGTTTCCCTGGCCGACTGTCACTGTAAAAGTCTCTATATTTGACAAAATTCAGGATGAAAACATGACAATAGTACCAAATCTATATCTATAAATTCACAAGTGTTCATAAACATGACTAAAATTTATCCTACTCACCGTTTCTCGTCTAAAATCGGTGTGAAGTTACATGCATTTATTATGCGACGATCTATCGACTCTATCTGTTGTGTACACACATGACTATCATGTGATCAAATGATTTGTCAAATCATCGCATGCATGTTACGTCATAGGTCCTACCCTGGTCCTACCCACCACGCCCCCTCCACTGCAGGTTCAGTCAAAGGAATTTGAACAATTTTTAAGATGAACCTGCCAGTTTCATGTCCACTATTATAAGTTACGTTTGGCGTTTTCAAAATAGGGGGGTGGGGGGGGGGTGGCTGAACAGCTAGGCTCTGTCCTCGAGAAAAAGTTTCGGGCTGGTGGGGGGGGGGGGGGGGGGGGGGGGGGGGGGGGCGGGGAGGGGGGTTTGATTCCTCCACCCAGCTAGGGCCCGGATCCAGCCTGTGGCAAGCGAAGGGGCCAAAAAAGGGTGGGGGGGGGGGGCAAAGGAGGGAGGGGGCCCAATCCGTGAGAACATTTTGTGGCGAATTAGCCAGTCGGCGAATAAGCGGGCGGGGCGGGGGGGGGGGGGTATAAGTGTCACATTTTGTTTTGTTTTTTTTCCCAACTTTGTGAGAAGATATTTAGCGGCGAATCAGTCAGCTGAGGAATAAGCGGGGGGGGGGGGGGAGGGGGCGGGGAGGAGCACAATTTTTGCTTCTTTTTTCCCCTAGGGAGGGGCCCGTCTCCCTTTTTTATTTTTAAAGGTAACCGTGTTTTTACCTGTTTTTTTGCCAGGGGAGGGGGGCCGGGTCTCCCCCCCCCCCCCCCTTTGATCCACTACAGCCTCCGCCGCCCCTTAAAACTGCCCAGCAACGCTTTGAATGGCATGTCAATGAATCAATGTCAAATTATTCCTGTTTTTCAAGCTATTTGAGTAAAGATGTGGATTTTTTTTGTTTTGTTGTTGTTGCTTTGCCACCGGAAATAATAAACCTTACAATTGGCCTAATTTTGCCCTTTCAATTTGTGATTTTGTGTTTCGATCCTATCGTAAAAATCGTGAGTTCTTTAATTCGAGCGACGCCCCCTAAAAAAAAATTAAAATAAAAATAAAACAAAGATATTTATATAATATTGGACTCGTCCGAGAACACAGATACGAAGGCTAAACAGGTGCTGGGCCAGGAACGTGCAGCTTCGCATATTATAAGGCGTATAAAAAAAAAATTAAAAAAGACATTGTGTAATGATTTTTCTTTGGATGGTTTACGAATGATTTGGTTGGTTATAATTAGCTCCGACTTGATGATTTGATGAAATCACACCCAAACATATGGATTTTTTTTTAATAAATGAAATAAAATTTGCTTAGAGTGTCATGTTATTTCAAAAAAGCGGGTGGCAATTTGAAATGAACTTGATAACTCTAAACAGTTCAATTGGGATAACATTCACTTGTGTTCTAAAGAATGATAGTGTGGAAGATATGCCTCTTTTAGCAGTTAAGTATAATTGGGCAAAAATTAGGTGTTAACATGGCACACTTCTTACATTAACTGATGACTTATCTAAGGCCGAAGGGGCGTTTGATATTGTGTTGAAAAGACGAGCAACATTGTAGTTATTTTTGAAAGGGGCATACATCATCATGAAATTTAGAGAATTATGTCCCCTGCCCCGGCTTTACTATAATTATACCCTTCATTTTGGTGATAGAAGTAGGGTTTCTGTTACCGCACAAAAATTAAGCTGCTCCGATTCTTTGAATCTGAATATGGCTCTCTTATAGATGACTGCAAAAGTGCACACTTTATGAGCGATGAATACGTTTGAAATAAAGGTTGAAAGGAATACTTATAACAGGGAAATTATTAAAAAAAAGGGTACAATATTAAGGATACTGATCAAGTATTACAAGGGACTTATATTATCGGCAGTTATTCTCGTACCTATAAAAAGGGGCCGCTCATCATTATGTCAAAGGAGCACTTATGAGAAGGGGGATGTGCATACGAAGGAAAATTGACACTTTTTAAATTTTAAAAGGGCATCTATCAAATTAAAATAGGGTCACTATTCGGGATGTGAAACAGGGTGCTATATGAACGGTGGGCAATTATCTGAAGTAAAAATTAAGGGTCATTTTTCCTCAGTCAAAAGGTGCAATTTGGGGTATTTGAAAAGGTTGCGAAACTGGCTCGGAGTTCCCCTGTACCTGATGGAACCAATGGAACCAATGTAACCAGGGGCGTACGCAGGGGGGGTGTTTTGGGGGTTCAAACCCCCCCCCTTTGGTATTTTTATGTATGTAAACCCCCCTAAAAAAACCTAAAACCCCCCCTTTGGTTTTTTTTTTTTTTTTTTTTTTTTTTTTTAATTATTAAAAAAAAAAAAAAAAAAAAAAAAAAATTATACCCACGGCTAACCTAAATAAGGTGACCTTACCCCCCCCCCCAACGACAAAAAATGTCAAATTATGAAATTTCGAGACCAAAAAAAATAAAAAATGTGTCCGCTTACCCCCCCCCCCCCCCCCCCCCCCCCCCCCCCCCCCCCCCCCACTGAGCGACTTTTCGGCCGGCGCGATTTTCAAATTTTCGGGAGCAAAATATTTTAAAACCCCCCCCTTGAAAAAATCCTGCGTACGCCCCTGAATGTAACCATAATAAAATAGAGTTGAAGTGACAATTGAAAGTGCGATCAATCAACTTGACACAAATAGGCAACTCTGTGACGTATCTTGAGACTTCCCCGGCCTCCCATTTGCCCTCGAATCTTGAACCTTCAGGACGGTAATCCCTGCAGGGATGCACAGCAGGTGATAAACGGTGCAGCTAGACAATAACAGAACGAAGTCAAATTTCCCTGCAAATTTCTATATACAATAAAATAGTGATGTGCGATTAAAAAAAGATTAAGAAAATTTTCAATCATGCACTCACCCTAAAATTTATTATTATAAATATGTTTTATACAACCGGTAACAACCCCTGTATGAAAAAAAAATCTACTCCATCATCAATAACCAAGAAAATGAAAGTTTATAACATTTTCTGTACCGGAGCAATTAAATTGGAGAGGAGTTCGCAAGATACGTCACAGTGTTTGTCAATTTGTGTTTCATTGATGAAAACTTCAAGAATTCATAACTTTCCTATTTTTAATCGAGTATCGAAGAGCTTTCACTAAGTTGTTCCTCTCATCAGTGGCATACGCAGGATTTTTTCAAGGGGGGGGGGGGGGGGGTTAAAATCGGGCCCAAAATTTCGCAACGACTCAGCCAGCCGGTGAGTAAGCGGGGGGGGGGGGGGGGGTTTCTCCAAAAACACACATAACAAAATTGAAGGGGGGTTTAACCCCCCCTCCCCCCAAGCCCTGGGTACGCGCCTGGGCACGCCACCAACTATGAAAAAATAAACAAATAAAAAATAAATAGTGACCCCAAATGACTCGGTCGATGTGTATTCATTTTCAGCGAGTTGCGCTTAGGCCGAATTGTAAATCCACCGGGTGTGTATTCGTAATACATAGATTGTGTACTGTGTGGATTCTCGTACTTTTAACAGGTTGAAAAAACACTAGAAAAAATGCATTAAGCACAAAATACTTTCGCACTGAACTTGTTATGTGTTAATCTCTACAATGACTGATTTATTCCGATCAGCGTTTGGAATCCTTGGTGGCCCGAGCGATAGAGGAAATGAATTTGTTGGCCAGCAGGTCGAACTCGGCGACACCAAGCTGAAAGTGCGGAGAGTTATCGCCGAAGGTAAAGGGGTGTATGTTGACCATTGCATTGCATTGGCGTTGTGAATTGTGTGTGCATGAGTTGAATGGGTGCAATTGTAATGTGTGTGCATGAGACTATATTTTGAAGGTTCTCATTTGAAATCATGATGTCTAATGTACAAGTTATACAAAATGTTTTTTTTCTTTCTATTAATGACCTTCATTATTTTGGCAAAGGGAGGAAGGGGGAGCTGGGAGGGAGGGAGGGAGTGGAGGGAGAGAGGGTGGGGTATGAGAGAGTAGTATTGAGAATGAGAGCTAGCTGTGCAGAGTCTGTACACTCACGATTTACAAACATGTATGTTGTGTGGCCGTTCAGCTGTCTAGTCTACATTTGGAGGGAGTACTAAAAACCACAACAAGCATGAAACATTTATTTATTTATTATTTTGGGGGGTTTGTTTGTTTGTTCAAAATAATTCCTCATTGTGAAAGTTCTGAGAGTGAGAAGGTAAACACCATGCATGATGTAGCATTAACGAAAGAAAGAATAATCTCTGAAACGGCAGTTTAGCTTACACAAACTAGACCTACTTCTCCATCATGCACTTTTCTTTAATCATTGATTTTTGCCAAAAATGCTGTAAGATAATTTCTTCAAACTTTTTCTTCACAGGAGGTTTTGCGTTTGTATATGTGGCTCAAGAAAATTCAACTGGAAAGGAGTTTGCTCTGAAGGTAAGAGTCTTAAAATAAATAGTGTTGAAATAGAGTCAAATCTATTTTTATTAATTAGTAAAAATTCTCCTTTTTTTTCCCTTCTACATGTATTATTATCATAGATTCATTTTAACAGTACTCTGCAGCCTGCAATAATATATTGCAAAGATAGACTTGCCAAGGCTTTATTACACATCAAACACTACATACATGTATACACATATTTACATTTGACTTCAAGCTCATTCATGTCTTTATTTGTTACCTCAGTTATATGTCTCAGATCATAAATGCCACTAGTAGTTTAAGTCTAAAAGGCGCATTGAGTACATACATGTACTACAGTGTACATCACGTGTAGATGTAGTGTTACAACTTAAATGCAATGTTAAGGAAGGATCGCCCTTTTTTTTAATGTGTACAAAAGTTTAACCTCCCCCCCCCCCCACCCCCACTAGGATTACTGGTAATGTAGTTGTTGTATAAATTATGCATTTCGTATATCAGTATTTCTGTCATTCATTTATTGAATTATGTGTATTTCAATTTCCAACATATGTTGGCTTGCCATTTTGCAATAGAAGCAATTTTACATGTAGTTTTTGTTTTGTTCATTTCTCTCCTAATTTCCTCGAAAATTTGTTCACATTTCTATAAAGTGCATGCAATTTATTTGTCAACAACTGAATCTATTTGGGCCATGCAACTCTGGCCCATTGCCCTGTGTATTATAGTGACGGGGCGTATTAGACGGCATGTATAGCGCGGTTGCAGTTCCAGTTCAAATCTGCCATACCCAGTAATGGGTATGATCGCGGAAACTACCGCGGGTGTCGCCAAATGCGGGACTTGCGCGCATATACCCGCCAGAGCCGTATTGGCTCAGGCTGAATCACTACAGTATTATCTTATTAAAACTAAACATGCATGAAATAATAGAGGATAGTACATGAAGATTTGATAAATTCACAAACATGTATTTAGTAGTACTTGTATGTTCAATAATATATAATACAATTGATGGAATTGTAATGATGAATTAGCAATACATGTACATGTACATCACAAAACTATTTAGGATGGAAAAGGAGAAAGAGAGGGGCAAAGGAAGGAGGGCGGGGGAGGGGGAGAGAACATGAGTGAGGAGTGTTGAGAATGAGAGAGCTGTATAGTGTCTGTACACTCAAAATATCATGACCAGTATTCATTATGTGATATTTGTCTATTTTCTTTGTATTCCTTTCACTTTATTACAGAGACTGTTGGCAAATGATGAGGAAAAGTCAAAAGAAATTCTCCAAGAGATCGCAATTCTTGTATCCTTTGTAATTCTACTTTCTCATGTATATTATTAAAAGAAGATATCTGACTGTCTGTTAGCCATTCAGGTCTCAAATGGTATAAAAAGAGGCATTGTAGAGCGTTGTGGCGTGCGCCTGTAATCCAGCTAAAAGTGGAAGTTACAAACTGATTCAGCCAAGGATACAGGTTCGAAACTGAGTCACGTCTTTGGTGACGTTTAAAGGTCGGTCCCCAGACATAAATAATCATATCTGATTGATACACGTCTGTAAAAACCCAATATACACACGCACACACTGTTTGTCTTGGTTATCTACAAATAACAATTTTGTTAGGATGTGTACTCAGGATGTTATGAATATTTTAGAAGAGTTTATACTGTGTACATGTAGAAACAAAAAGATGGCTCAGTCAAGTGATACGTAAAATCGTGAAAAAAGATTTTGATTATCCTTGACATCAACATTGCTGATACTACTCGTAAGGAAATATCCCCTTGTAGGAGCATAGAATTGTTAGCATTGTAGTATCTATTGACAAAAGAAATATGACAAAATGTCTTATGGGGCATTCCAAAAGCATGTATGTAAGCTTCACTTTGTAAATTCTATCTCACCCAAATACTAGTTTGTCTGATAAATTGTGTAAAGATTTTTGTTATCTGTAGAAGTTTAGTGATGTCATGCAGAAGAAGAAACAGCAAGAACTCCTTGCAGTTTCTTTTGAGGAATGCACTTGTTCATGCTTTTACCTGATTTCATGCCCAGTCACTCTGTCCAGGCTTTTTCTTGCACAAAATAAGTGGGGCTTTATTTAGCATGCCATGACCTCTCTTGGGCTTATTGAGTGAAAAACAACTTACACAGTAGGCTTACAGTACAGTTCCACCATGTGAGGGGGGGGGGGGGGGGGGGGAGGACTGGGGAGTCCTGAAAAGGACTGTCGGTATTAAATCTTTCTTTCTTGAGAGTGTGTGTAGTCCTGAAAAGGAACAAACAACTTGTACATGCAGCACTGTACTTTCCTTAGCCCCTAAATTCACACAGAAACGGTTATCAGGGCACCCGAGCATAGTGCAGTTCTTCTCTGCCGCGTCCATCGGGAAGGGCGACACTGACCATGGTCAGTCGGAGTACCTGCTCCTGATGGAGCTGTGTCCTGGAGGCCAGCTGGTGGATGCCATCAACCAGCGCCACATGCCGCTGAGCTGTGATGACGTCCTGCAGACCTTCTACCAGGCATGCAGGGGTGTGCAGCACATGCATAAGCAGACACCGCCCGTCACACACAGGGATATCAAAGTGAGTGATTAAACAGTGTTTCGTTAACATAATTGAAGTTTACATTAATATTTGACGGTACATGTATTGGCTTTGAACTGCCTAGAATTTGTTTCTATGTCCATGCAATGTTTTTGTTTTATTTTTTATTTTTTTCATTTTTCATATTTTTAAAGAAAGCTTCTGTCTTCTGGAATTCAAAAAGGGTTCATGAATATTGGAAGTTTTCATGAAAATGAATTTGTATGAAGACAAACAATTGTAAAAAGAGGGGGCACTATAATTATCTCTTGAATTGTAGCTTCTGCATAACATTGTGTACATGTAACAGCACTGTAAAGATTTAAATGAAGGAGAGTTGAAAAGATGGTGATTTTACCTTTGCATTATTTCATCACACAAAATACGGGCTTGGGTTGTGATTTGGTTTTAGGTAGGGTAAGGTTTGTTGTTGGGTCCATGGTTGAGTTATTAATTCAACTGTGCACAAGAAATTGAGTGTGGAACAAATGGTCGTAGAGAAGGCATGGTGTCATTTCTTATATTTTTCTTGTGGCAGGGGGGTCCTGAAATTTATGTTGTAATACACTTTTATATGTACAGGGTACATGCTGACATAAGGAAATTATTTGTTTGGGTACATTTTCTACTATTTTTACGTAACATGATAACCCGTTAAAATATATATTCTCTTTTTAAGAGGTGCTTGGTAGGGTGCAAGGAAGGAATTTTAATGAGGGGACCTTCCTTAGACTTTATGGGCAGACCATGTCATTTGTATCCTTTCTGTTTTCTCTTGAAGTGAAGAGATCGAGTGGAACAAATCAGTCATTTATTTTCCATTAAAAAAGTATCCTTTATATCAGATTAGACCAACCAAGTTATTTTTATTATCAGTACATTTTGACCTTGTATCTAAACACTTTCGACCCTTATTTTTGTTTTTTCTATAGCTTGAGAATTTCTTGATCGGAAGCAAGAAAACACTGAAGCTTTGTGATTTTGGCAGTGCAACCGGCAAATCATATCAGCCTGATTCATCATGGAGCTCCCTCAAAAGAAGTACACTAGAAGATGAGGTTAGTTGTGCAGTAGTCATATGAAAGTTGCTTGCTAAGAACCAGAAAGGCATTATATGAACTTCATTTGTGAATTCATTTGTAAATCTCTCTATATTATTCCACTTGTTCATGTAGGTCAGTATGTTTACAGTAGGTTCATAGTAGTCGAGTGGTTGAAGCACTTGACTTGAAATTCGAAGGTCATGGTTCGATCCCGGCATGGCACTAATGTCCTTTGACAAGGCATTAATCTACATTTGCCACGCTCAACCCATTTGATGTACATGTAAATGGGTACCTACCTGGCAGGAATTAATTCCTTGAAATGCTAGAGTGCCGTAATGGCAGCACAGCTAAAGCCGGTGTAATAATTTCCTAATTCGTTAAGGCGCCTTGAGCATCCCTTGGGGTGGATATGTGCGATTTATAAATGTTGTTATTATTATTGTATGAAATTAATTTGTGAATTCAGAAATAAATCTTGTAGTTGTACATCTCCCTATATTCTGCCACTTGTTCATAGTTATACACTGTACACAAATTTCATTGAAGCACACAGATGTAAAAGGTCACGTTTTAAAAGGGGACAGCTTTCACCTCTTTATTACTTCCTGTAGTAAACTGTAATATAGACAGATTTTGTAGAATATTATTTTTGTCCAACTGTATTTTATACATTTTCTTGTCAAATGATCTCTCTTCCTCTCATGTTCTATGATGGACATATCAATCCATCTGAATAAAATCATCATGTGCATTAGATTAACTTACAATAGAAAGAAAAAGAGCACAAAGCTTCATTCAAAATGCATTGAGATTACCATCATGTACAGTCTGTATTGCTTAATTTATGGGTAAGAGATCTGTACTGATTGCTGTCCTTCCTTCATTGGTACATGTAGTTGTAATGATAACGGCAATACTGGATCTTCTGAAGTTAGTGCTATTTATGTTCATAGTGTGCAAACAAACAAATACATAGGTGTACACTCTCTAACAAGCCACAAACCTGGCTTTCATTGTGTTCACCATTTTCGAATTATTCGCTTATGTTTTTAAGGTAGTCTGTCGATACTGATTTATCTATTAATCAGTCTACTTTTCCCCTTTCTTCGCCTTGTTTCTCATTGAATACTATATTTGTTATGTTTTTTATCTTCTTAATTGTTTGATTGAAATGTTGTAGTTTTATAATGCTTTTATTGCCCGTTGACTGTTCTTTTACACATTGTTTTAATTGATGTTGGAATTTGGAAATAAATGATATGAATTGAATTGAATGCCACTGGCTTGATATTCATCTAAGAATCCTTGATTTCTGCCTCTCTTGCTCAGTTTGCCAGACACACCACACCCATGTACAGACCACCTGAGATATTGGACCTC
>NW_022145515.1:380000-446053 GCF_000002235.5 Strongylocentrotus purpuratus
ATTCTAAGGTTTTCTTGTATTTCTAGAATCATTATTAGTACCCTTTCAGAATTCATGCAGTGTAATACAGTGTATAAAGACCACCCAAGGGAGACAAGAAAAGTGGTCTTTATAGGTAGGTGGTTTTTGTAGACATGTGCCTACGAGAAACCATTTTCAAGGGAAACATAAAAATGTGGTTTTTGTAGACAGGTGGTCACTAAAGCAGGGTTGACTGTACAATCATCTTCTTTAGTACTGAATGGAGATTATCTCCTTGTTTCTCACACTTTGAATATGAGAGTCTGCATTGTTGCAAACGTGATCATTATCCTTCCTTCCTTTTATATTTGCTTGGCTTGCCGTCTCTCAGCTATACCAAGTCCGAGCTGGACATATCCTACATCACCAGCAGGATCATCGTCATGTCGTTTCCGGCCGAGGGCTTGGAGTCCACCTACAAGAACGGTATCGACGATGTCCGTAGCTTCTTAGAAACCAGACATAGTGGGCACTATCACGTCTTCAATCTATCGCAGAGGACCTACAGACCTGCCAAGTTTGAAAATAGAGTAAGTTCTGAAAAGGAATGTTATCAAAGCAAGTTTAGATATTGCCCACTACCATACAAATTCCTTGTTGCCATATTCATAATTGTTTTGGGTAAAAAATTTGTTTAAATGTGATCACCTTTTCTCTTTTAAAATTTGTATAACTTTTTCTTTCAGAGACAATTTTTGTTTGAAGTTTTTGGCTAACTAGTAAGAATATTTGTTTCGACACCCCTCCCTTCTGCATTTCAAACTATGGTTTTGGGTTGCGGCTTTCCAGCCAAGAGAACATGCAACGTGGTTCTTCTCTATCAATTGTGTAAGAACAATTATCTCATACCCTGCATTTGTCATAATTTACCTGTCTCCACATTATTTTGAGGTGAAATCTGTTTGAATTTTTGTCTCCTTTGTTTTGTTTAAATTCGACCCCTCTCTGTTTTTGCTTTGAAGGTTTCAGATTGTGGCTTCCCTGCCAAAAGACCACCCAACTTGGTTCTCCTGTATCATGTGTGTAGGAATATGTATCTATGGATGCAGAGGGACCCCAAGAACGTGTGTGTGATACACTGTATGGTGAGTAGTCCACACAGGAGCTCTTTCTAATAAGCCAGTTCATAGTTGCAGTCTGAGCATGAGCAGATAAAGGTCATTGCAGACCAAATTATGAATTACACAGAGAAAAAATACTGGATATGTGCTCATGAAAGTTATGTAATCATTATTCATTTATGCACAAGCCGTGCCGTGCGCTCCATGATACACAGATGGAAGTATTCTTTGAAAAGGGGGAACAAAGGCTATTTATGTAGCACATCCATCGATGTAGGAGTGATTATTTCAAAATGTACAAAGTGGGACCTCTTCATGTTTTGAAGATCTGTGGATATTCATGGTTATTTGGGATATGTGCTAACCGTGAACTGGTCTATTGGTTACCACTTCAATAGAAAGACCACCTTAAAATATAGATCACATTTTATTTCCCTTCAATTACTGAAATATGTTTCTCACTGAAAAAACTATTTGCCAGGACTATCATGTATCGGTAGCACTAGATTGTCTTTTTTCTACTTTTATCAATAAGAGGTTTACAATTTTGTAGATTTCAAACAGTGTTGTTTCAAAGTCTATGCAAAGACATAGTAGGAAGACACAAAGTTATTTTTCGTAAGCAGTAATTGTCTTGATTTGTTTGCCTCAGATATTTCAAGTGCATTTCTGAAATGATACTGTGACCCTGTCGTCACGAAGAGTCGCTACAAATCCAAATTGATGTCGAGTTCTCCCAATCTATCGCATACATCTGATTGCCTAGCTATTTTATACAGGATATAGAGAGTTGTTATGGGTGGTAGGAAAATCAAGTTGAGAATCATTTGATTTGGATCTATGGCCTTTCCTTGTAGAACACGGTTCACGTCAGCATTTCACGCTGCTTTCGATTCTAAGGATCAATGACTTAAATTTCTAAATGCTCTATTTCAATCTCAAATCTTTAAATAAATGATACATATCATTTGTCGAAAGGCAAACGCTGTGTTAGATCACACAAATGCATGGCTGGTACCTCATGTGTTCAGGCGACAATAGCGCTGTCATCAATGTATACAAGTTAACATGTATTTGAATGATTTAATCTGATTTTGTTTTGGCAGGATGGCAAGGCATCTTCAGCTACGATAGTCTCTTCCTTCCTGACGTTTTGTCGTCTCTTCAGTACCGTTGATGTCAGCCTCTACATGTTCTCCGTCAAGCGAGGGCCTCCTGGGATAACACAGTCTCAGAAAAGGTAGGTTCTTTATTACTAGGCAATTTTATGTGGAGAGAAAACAACAACAGATTTTCCCAGCAAGAAACATTTTTACAAATTACAAAATGTACATGTAATAATAATGATAATATAGAGTATTTCTAATGTGCCAACTCCACACGACTAATGTGTTTGAGGCTCAATGGAGAAGAAAAACAAAAAGTACACAAAAATGCGCACCACAAAAAATGAATAACAACAATGTGAAAGTAAATCTACTGGAAAGCCACTTTGAACAAATGAGTTTTGAGGGCATGTTTAAAGCAATCTACATTTGAAATATAACATATGTCTTGTGGCAATTGATTCCATAGGTAAGGTCCAGCATGTGCAAATGACCTAATACCAGTTGATGAATACCTAACACCAATTCTATGCTCTCCCCCCAGGTACATGGAGTATATCAGTGGCATGCTATCTCCTACAGCCTCCATCATGCCCCATCAGAGAGTACTACTCATTAAAAGCCTGAGATTAACTCCAGTACCACTCTACAATAAGATGAGGTGAGAATTATAGTTCCTTCTTCCAATCTCATTGTTTGCTTGGAATTATTGAATCCCCAGACTGTCAAATTGTTTGGCTGATATCATTCTGTACACACATATCTCAAGGAGTCTGTTAGATATTCTTCAAGTCTGTTGAAAGGAGTTAACACCAACAAGAAACAATGAAAATATATTTAACTATTCTAACTGAAATTCGGTTAAGGATATTTTGAATAAAGAGCCTGTTGCTAATGTCAACAAAACAATTGCCCTATTGATGTCCATGATGCACTGTTCATTGATTCATTTAAGAGTACCGGTAGATTAAAGGCACATATTTTCTCCTGTATCGTTCCTAACTGTACTTGTGGCCATATTATATGATATAATGTAGTATATTGTAATTGTAATGTCATTCTTTGTAAAGTAATTTAGTATTGTAGAATTGATTTCAAGTAATTTTACATATGTATAATATTACTTCATATATACATATTATTGTATCTAATGTAAAGCCCACTGAAATGTATTATGTAATGCGCTATATAAATGTAACTGAAAAGATGATTGGTACTACAAAATCAGAAAATAGTGTTGAAAAGAGCTATACTAAAGCTTTTTCGTCTTGCACTCATCAGAGTAAAACGCAAGAATGAATCAAAAAGCCGAAATCGATCAATATAAACAGAAACTAAAAGGAACAAGACACAAATAGTGATTATAATAATGATTATTGTTGAGAAGGGAAAATTAGCAAGTTGTCCATTTTGAGCCAGACTGTGTATGAGAATATTTCACTCTTGCATATTTAAAGTGCAAATCAACCTTTGGCCCACATTAATTTGGAATAGTTCGTTCGAAACTTTGACTATTATCAGGACATGTTTAGCCCTCTTTCTTTAAAGTGATGATTTCACCAAAGAGTTTAGTTGATAAAGCATGATGACTTCATCTGATATATTTTGGTTGTGTACAGGAGTGGTTGCCGTCCATTTTGTGAAGTGTTCCATGACGAGGAGAGGATTCTGTCCACGTCTCAAGAGTATGAAAGAATGAGGTACAGTGGCACAATATTCCTTGAGAAACTTTTATAGACTTATCAAACTAGTAGTCCCAATGTTTACTACTTTTATGATACATATCTTTAGGAGTGGAGAGAAGATGTGATGTCATTTACAACATAAAACTTTCATCTTTTAACGATGAAAATCAAGTTTGTCATAACTCTTTGAACTTCCCCCATAAGAACATTCTTGATTCACTTTGCCTAATTTTTTTTTTTATTAGTTATGAAATGAATTCCTTTTAATTTGATTTGGGAATTAGGTCATGGGAAAGCGAGAAGTCAAACAAGTTATAAAGTGATATTTGTGTTTTTTTTTGTTTTTTTTTTGGTGCCAGGTTACCCTTTAAAGGATGTTTATGTTTATATTTCATTCTTGGATTTCTCAAATAAATTTGATTATGAGTATTAAAATTTACCTTCAAATCATTATTTATAATGGAAAATAGCAACAAAGTCATGTAAAGTATTCCACTACAAAAGGGTATAACCCGCGCCCTTATCATCTTCTTCCCTTTGTAGGGGTTTTGAGGTCGAGGATGCCAGTGCTTTCATCGATCTAAATATCCCTGTGTGTGGTGATGTAATGGTTGTAGTTTATCATGCCCGGTCAACCTTTGGTGGAAAAGTACAAGGAAAGGTTTGTAATCAATCTGGACTTTTCATCTGGCTGCAAAAACTGCTTTTGTTTTGTTTCTTGATGAAGGTACACTATATATGCACAATGTACCTTGGCTTTTGGACCATCTCTTGCTGCTATGGTACACCACTGATACTGCATGCATTGTCCATCTTTGCAGACTATGAATGCAATCAGTAAAGCTTTTTACCATTGCCAGCTTGTTGGTACCGCAAATTGTATCCTTTTGTATGTCTGTAATTCCCTGTTAACTTTCAAGTACTGTAGGGGTCTCTTTCCTAATGCAGAGGTAACAAAATAACAAATGTTCCCTGCTTCAGAGATGCCAACCAGTATGATTTTATTGTATTTAGTATGATAATAATAAGAGTGAAATAGGATGATATGATATCCCCTCTTGAAATGAAAAAAAAAAAGATTAAAAAAACCATTAAAAATGCAGAATTGCATAGAAACATGTACAAGTAAACCTTGCAACCCCGAAAAAAACCTCTGCTTTACAGTTTTCTCATTAGATGTTAATGAAAAAGCAAACATTTTACTTGACCGTTCTTACCAGTAAAACATTTTTCTGAAATTTTACCGGCCCAGGGCCAACAGGCCAGTTATAGTGTTGAGTTTTCTGCTATTCAGTCTTGTTTTTCATGTCAAGAGGTTGGCATCTCTGCTGCTTTGCCTTAGCTGATATTTAAGAATAGATGGTGATTGCAGTGCCAGTGGAGCACCTAATTAGTATGAATTGAGAGGCCTTGTCACTGTCTATGTACAATGAACACCCTCGTATTACTGTTTGATATACCATCTTGATGTCATACTTTATTTGTTGTCTTACTTCAGGTGACCGGTCTGAAAATGTTCCAGTTTCAGTTCAATACTGGATTTATAGAACCAGGAACCAAAGAGATCTCTTTCAATAGGTAAGTCCTTTCTTTATTGTGATCCTGCCAACGTTGTACACTACTGAAGTACCTGTACCTAATCTGTTGCTAATGTCACCTGTACTTTGTGTGATCACCACCAACGAAAATTGGATGTATATTTGTGATGGACATGCATTTACAAAGGTCACATAGGTAAAAAAGGAATGTCCTCATGACTATGACATCATGGTTGCTATATTTGAAAATCGGCAGATTGCTTCTTACCGTCAACTCTGCGTATTAAGCTTGCCATAGAGAAAATATAGGAAAATAGTTGTTTTAGTAAGAGGCAAGTGGTCTTAAACAGAAGGTTGAGTTCTGGGGAGAGGTGAACAATGATTTGTGAGCGTTATTATTGTTATTATGCAAGTGTGGAAGAACATCAGATAAAAAATGTTCCCTGAAAAGCATGGCTCTTCAAATGCTTTCATATTCTAAATATGACAAGTAACATCTTAAAAATGAGGGCTGATTTTTATGCCACATATTAGTGTAGTCCCATATACAACTTTCTGTGTACAGTGCTTGTAACTTTACCAAGAGTGGGCCAAATTTCTTATCATTTTGATGATTCCAGAACCTTGCAGTACACACCAATACTTATATTCTACATGATCAACTTTCTCTGATCGATTCCACACTGCATGACCAGAACTCAACATTGGACCTTTGTTTTTCTTCCTCTCTGTATAATCACCAGGTACGAGCTGGACTTCTTTGAACTGGACAAGTTTGCCGAGCACTTCCATGCCAGTCTGGATGTGGTGGTGTCGGAGAAGGATAGACCGTCCCAGAAACCTCCCCCCTGGACCACGTTCGAGACCAAGCGACTGACCCCCAAGTACTGCTTCTCTGGCCAGGAGGAGTGGGACAGTGTGACCGCCCAGTTTGGTAAGACGCCCAAGTCAGGATTCAATTCAGAAATGTTCAGAGTATTTTATTTGGTTTTCAACTTAGGTGAATTACTTAACCAAGCTCGGTACTCTATTGATGCTTTTGGCTAAGTATTTTAACCTGAGTTTGAGACAGCTCCCTAGCAGACTTAAGCCAGTTATTTTGGAGGCATTCTTACACAGTCATCACGATTTTGGTGATGTCCTATTGGTGTATTATGTAAGGGATGGTGGAGCTTAGAACAACAAGATCAGTGTTGTCCTGGGTTTTTCACATGTCCCAATATCAAATGTTTATGCCTTCTGAAGACCATGATGTGACTAGTTAAACATTATGGACAGATACGAGGCTCACATTCATGTCACAAATGTTTTCTTTTTACACATGTGAAAGAACTCGATGTGATTTTAGTTATTTTTGCTGGTTATTAGTTTATTTCTTCTAATGGCTGATGTGAATGGATTGTTCTGTTTCAAAATTAATGCAGTGAGTTTGCTTACAGTACTTTTTGATGGAAGAAATTTAAATTTTCCTTTTTCTTGTTTACTTATGTTTGTCGTTTGTTATGTGATTTCTGTTGAGTATCCTATTCCTCTTTTCTCTCTTCAAATTTTCCTTTTCCTATCTATTCATTTAAATTAATTGTTGATTTTTGCATTTCATGTGATAACCTGTACATTGTTCCTCCCCTCCCCCCTTCATTTAAGTGTACCTCAGTCTTTATATCATTCCCTTTTTCTGTCTCTATCGAATATAAATACAACAATTGTTAAAATTCTAGTTGTGGTTGAATATATGTTTTGATTTGAATAAATATATGAGATGAGGTTTCTGACAGTTGGTCCTGACACTGTCTTCTTGTTGCTAATGCAGGTCAGATGGATGCGAAGGCACAGAGAAGGTTAGAGAAGGAACGATCAGAGCAGCAACCTTCAGAGAGTAAACCCACCGCTCCTCGGCAGACAACCCCTCCTCCAAAGCCAGCTGCACCCAGAGAAGCCCCTGCAGAGGCCAAGAAGCCCTTCTTTCAGACGTTGGATTGGCAAGAGGGTGGTCCTCCACAGACGGAAGGCCACGTGAGGCTCCCAACCCAGGAACACGAGACCCTGATTGACGATGACGATGATAGTGATGATGACGACTTCAACAGTTTTCAAGCGCAACGGTTGAGTGAGATGAGCCAGAACAGTACGGTTAGCCAAAGTCAGCAGAGTCAGGGACAAGGAAGTGGTAATGACGCTAACTTCTTTCAGTCAGATATCAATGAAACATCTCAGAGCAGTACCAACCAAGAGGATCTCTTCGCCGATTTCTCTTCCGCAATGTCACAATCGGAACAAACGACCGATCTATTGAACATAGGTGGTGAGAGCACACCTGCATCCCAGCCAGCAGCGGAGCCTGATCTCATGGCCCCACCTCCAAGGGACCCTACCAATTTTGATTTACTAGTTGACTCAACCGCTGAACTGAACATGGGGACGTCTCCCGCTGGAAATGGCCAGTCGAAAGATACTTTTGATCCATTCATGCAAGCCAAACCATCTCAACCCTCCGCGCCAAAGCAAACCAAAGCCCAAGAGAAGCCATTTGACAATGTCAAGTTTGATCCGTTTGCTTCGCAGCCGACCAGTCAACAAGGAACACCAAAGGCCACACCCAAGCAGGAGAGCAAACCAAGCAGTGCGGGGGCAAAGAACAATTTGTTTGACCCGTTTGCATCTTTTGGCCAGTCCTCCCCCAGTATGTCTGGGACTAGCAGTCAGTCATCTCCTGCCAGCGCCAGCAAGCCCTTATTTGATCCGTTCGGGGCACAGCCAAGGTCAACTCCTTCGCCGACACCCGCTTCGACGAGTAACCTGAGTGCTCCACAGGGAGGCATGACAAGGCAGACGCATAGCAGTGACAACCTCCTCGGTGACTTGGGCAGCTTCAGTCAAAATGGTGGCCCTACTCTGAAACAGGTTTGTCTTTTCAGACACATTGCATTGAATGATGATGTTTTTGTATCGTGCTGGTGTCTGCAAACTCAGGCACCCGAGATGCTTGCTATATGATTTAATGCACAGGAGTTGAACTCCCTAGTTGTTCTGGTTATGATGATTAGATTTAAAACATTGTCAACTGGTTTCCCAAATATTCTTTGGTACTTTATCCGTCAATAGTCAATTCACTTCTTGATGGTTAGTTCTTCAAACTGTAGAGATATGTCTTGTTTATATTTGCTCTTTCCATTCTTTGTTTGATACATTCTTTCACTTGTTCTCTTTTTCTCTGCAGAGCAACAGTGGACCAGACCTAATGGCAGGCTGGAACCAAGGTGGTCCCCGATCCACTCCCATGCAGTCTGGCTCCAACAGAACTCCCCAGCACTCCAGCACTCGCCCTACCCCACCTCCTGCCAAGGTGGATCCTTTCGCCAACTTTGGAAACTTCTCCTCTCCCCAAAGCACTGCAGGGGGGCCGATGGGAGGCAGCCCGGCGATGGGAGGAGGGGGCCAACCCAGTCCGCAGAGGCAGAGGCAGAGCCCTGGTTTCGGTGCGGGTAGGCAACAACCGATGATGTCCTCACAGGCCCAGTCCCCGTCCCATAGACCGTTCCAGCCCCAGAGCCAGACGATGCCTCAGAAGACGGCAACCCCTCCTCCTCCCGCTCAGGCGGCCAAGCCTAACTACTTTGCCGGCGGGTTTGCATCTAGTAGTGTCATTGGAGGTAGAGAAGAAAGAGGCAAGAGAGATGGAGGTGAGTTTAAGAAGATAACATCTACTGTGTATACTCCAAACCATTTGAGATGTGGTACCAGTCTTAAATAGACTTCTTGAGATATAGATGTAGAGCGTCTTAGCAAGCCATGTCTTTGTTTTTTGTGCAGTATTCATTACAAATGAAGCAATGCTAAGCAAATGATGCGTACAAAGCTCAAAACCATTTGAGATGTTCTTAGGACAGGCTTAAATGGACAACTTGAGATATAGATGTAGAGCGTCTTAGCAAGTTGTGTCTTTTATTTTTTTTGTGTGTGGAAGTTTCATGACGAGTAAAGCAATTGCAAGCCAATGATGCGTACGAAGCTCAAAACCATTTGGGATATCGTTAGGACAGGCTTAAATGGACTTCTTGAGATATAGATGTAGAGCGTCTTAGCAAGTCATGTCTTTTATTTTTTTGTGTGTGTGGAAGTTTCATGACGAGTAAAGCAATTGCAAGCCAATGAAACGTACAAAGCTCCAAACCATTTGGGATGTGGTTATGACAGGCTTAAAGGGATTGGGTATCTTTGTCTCAGATTCTGAAAAAAAATCCTTGATTTAGCTCATGCTGCAATGATAATCACAAACCTTTAGGTCAGTCAGGAACCCCATGACTTTTACAAGCCGATCTGAATATCAAGATATTTATGATTGGAAATCGAAATTTAAAAATTTGTTTTTCTAACAGTTATTATTACACTACAGTCTTATTTGGAAAATGAGTATGGTAAAACCGGTCCCTCAAAGATTTCTATTTTTTTAAAGGCACTTCATGATCATTTTGAAGCGCAATTTTTTTAGGGAGTCAATATTACATCATATCACAGACACAGTTAAAACGTAGGGCCATGCATTTCAGATTTAACATTGTTAAACAATGCCTTTAAATAGACTTCTTGAGATATAGATGTACATGTAGAGCGTCTTAGAAAGTCATGTCTTTGATTTGTTGTGTGTTCAAGATTCATTACGAGTAAAGCAATTGAAGCCAATGATGCGTACAAAGCTCATAACCATCGGGGATGTGGTTGTGACAGGCTTGAATAGACTTTGTGGGATAGATGTAGAGCATCTTAGCAAGTCATGTCTTTGATTTTGTTGTGTCTTAGCAAGTGGTGTCTTTGATTTTGTGTGTGTGTGTCCAGGATTCATGACGAGTAAAGCAGCCAAGCAGGCAGATTTCAGCAACCTCCTCTCAGACCAACAGAAGTTCCAGGCCTCTGCCAAGAGCCATGAAACCAAGACAATTAACGACATGAAGAGAAAAGAAATAGAAGCCACAACAGATCCAAACGTCCTCAAGGTAATATTTTAGCAATTTCTTGGGGATGTTTCACAAAGATTCGAAGTCAAACTTAACTCTAGGTTAGACTTAAAATAATGGAAAGCCATTAGCATCCTTAAAAATATTTTGTAACAGTTATTTTAAAAGGCATAAAATGTTGATTCAAATCACTCATATTTTCTATTATCATGGGAGATTTCATGTTCATGAAAAGGCTAATATACTTGAATTTTTTGCTTTTTAATACATATCATTATAAGGCTCTCCATAATATTTAAGTCCAACTAAGAGTTAAGTTTGACTTAGAATCTTTGTGAAACACCCCACTGATCCCCATTTCAAAAGCTTTTCATCAATAACAAGTAACGATAACTGTTGTAAGCAACTGAAAGCATGTAATCTGCTTGGCTGAGAGCAAACTTGTCAAGAAAAATTTAGCTTTTGTTATTGATAGCAAGTTTTATTATAATAATAATAATATTTAATTTTGATAAAGCGCTTAATACAAATGTCTCTAACCGCTTTACAAATATACTAATTACCCCGGTCATTGGATTCAGCGCTTGCCCGCACACACTGTGTGCACAATCTCCACTCCCTGGGGAGCATTCTAGCCGTGCGTTACTTGACGCTCACAAGCTGTTATGAAACAGGGCCCTGGTACATCATACATGCCAACCGTTCAGATTAAAGAGGAACATTCCTCTTTTTGGGAGAAGATAATTATCATTTTAATGCAGGTGTTCCTCTTCCTGTACAAATTTGTCTGTAGTATTGAATAGGAGAGTTAGGATTGTTCCTCTTTTTTTTGAAAATAGCTTAATTTGTACAGATTTCTGATTTTCAAATGTTGGCATGTATGGAATGTTAGATAGATAGATAGATAAATGGTTTATTCAAATCAAATCAAACATGTAAACAATAAATGTTCATTAATTCCATGCTTCGTAGCTAAAAACTAAATTGCGCAATGGATTACAGAATTAATTATATTATTGTATGTTGTATTAGCACATGATAAGTAGCCTAATGGTACACATTTACCAGAGCTTAACTGAAAACTCTCCTGCAGAACATTGGTAGTAGGACACCAATTTTGTCACAAGCTTATATAAATAATAAATAATAATAATAATAATAAGTCCACTCCAAATTTTATTAAGTTAAACCGAAAATGGAAATTCTTTTTGCCCAATTGATCGTGAGCCCGGCAGCCACTGAGTAGCGCCAGATCGACGTTGCTCTATCCCTTATTGTTGAACGGCAAACAAGGTAGCAGCAACTCCCGTCTTTTAACGTCTTTTGGTATGACGCGGCCGAGGTTCGAACCCACGACCTCCCGGTTGTGAGGCGGACGCTCTACTGACTGAGCCAACACACCGGTAACACTCCTGTTACCAAGCTTTTTTCAGAAATGTTGTAATTGTGGATTTGGAAAATATGCTGAAATGTTATTGATATTCTTCACGAGGTGTGGGATCTTAGATTGTTTGTAGCTGGTATCTTTGCGGGATTAAAAGAACAACAACTACAATAGTGTTCTTCTAGGTTCAAATGATTTTGTATGATCGAATCATGCCCAGAAAGCTTCCTATATTATGAATATGCATGTTGAGTATTCACGCTTTTGTCATTCATGAATATTCAAAAGCGTTCCTGTCACTGATATTTATGTTTCGTGTTTGTGTGGGAAAATTGACTACTCTGTCATTACGATGTTTGACTCTTGACCTCAGGTGAGAGACTGGACACAAGGCAAGGAGAATAACATCCGGGCTCTGATCTGCTCCATGCACCAAGTATTATGGGATGGAGAGGACAGATGGAAGCCTGTCGGCATGCATCAACTCGTAGAGCACAATCAGGTAGACTATCAAGCTTGAATGATGAATTTTTTATAACAATAATGAAGACAAGTGTTGTTTTACAGAGCCCCTTTATATCTAGTTACAATTAACTGCAATGAAATTATGATTCTGCACTTTTTTCACTCCATTTGTAGCCAGTCACCAGTTTACAAGGCATTCCAACTCAACCAAACCAACACTCAAAAGTGAATTCACTGATTGAACTGCTCTATGGTGTACTGATTATCATATATATCAATCTCTATTCACTTCCAATCCTGCAATTTACAGTTCATAATCTTGACACTATCAACATTTTCAAGCAATTTACAGACTTGTGCACACAAAAAAGTGTAATCCATTTTACTTTTATACTTCAATTCCAATGCTAGGCATGTTTGAATACCCCCTTTCTTTAAAAGGGTAGGATGTATAAAATGTTTGTTATTTTTGTGTGTTGTTTCTACTTGTGGTGTTGGTATATTGTATTGGCATTTGATTTTATATTAATTGTGAAATATTAAGTTATTGTTAGTTTCATTTCATTCATTTTTATTAAAAGTCAAGACAAATACATCTTGGAATCGTTTCACAAAGACTAAGGTCGACTTTAAGTTGGACTATTTAAGTTGAACTATGGCAGGCCATTCATGCCACTGGATAATATATTATCAAAAAATGTAAATTCTGTAGATTTGTGACCATAATAATAATAATAATAATAATAATGTTTTATTTACCCAGGGTAGCCACTTCAGTTATGAAACTGCTCTTCCAGCGGGCCCTGCATAACATAATATGTTATTACTACCCTTCTCCAATCTAATATGCTGAGCGCCTAGCTAGAAGGCAGAAGGTCCCATTGTTATAAGTCTTTGGTATGACGACCTCCCGTTCATGAGGCGGGCCCTCTAACCACTGAGCCACCATGTCAGGTTGATTTGTACGTCCCTTGAGAAACCAATGCTAGGGATGGTTAGAGGAACTAGTGGCATGAACGGCCTGCCTAGTTAAGTCCAACTTGAAGTCGATCTTAGATTTGTGAAACACTCCCCCAAAAAATGAAAGTCTTTAAAACCGTGACCGTATTCTTTGTTTGTTTGTAGGTGAAGAAGTGGTACAGGAAGGCGGTGCTCTCTGCCCACCCCGACAAGCAGGTGGGAACACCAAACGAGGAGCTTGCCAAGCTGATCTTCATGGAACTCAGTGACGCATGGTCAGCCTTTGAAGAATCCGGTGCACAAGCTCTCTTCTAAGGGATGTTCCATCGGTATTAAGGCCCCCTTGATTTAACTGCCATTAGGTTTTTATATTTCGTCTGTGGAGTGGGGTGGACTATGAGAGGATGTGGAGTAACACCATTCATTGGACTCTTCAGGTCCCCGTCTTACAAAGAGTTGATATCAATCGCAAATTGTTTGAGAGAGATATCAATCGCAACTATGTACATAAGAGATAGGAGACTGCAAAATTGCGATTGATTGGAGGACTTGCGATTGATTTGTAAGATGGGGCTCAGATCTGCGCAAAACCCAGTAGACCCTCTGTCCTTTAAACCTAAACCTTTGGTTTTGTGACTGAAATGTCAATCTCATTAACGGGTATCATCCTGAATCTATGGATTTGCCAGAAGGTTCAAAAGACCAAAACATGTGGTCGCATGGACCTTTGTTCTTGAGAACTGTTGGTCTTCTGAACCTTCAGACGTGTTGTCAGAAGGTCCTCAAGATCAGAAACTTCTTTCTTGCAAATCTACAGTCTCCTTGACCTTCTGTCTCAAGAACTACCAACCTGCCAGATCCCAAAGACCAAAACCTGTAGTCTCAAGAACCGTTGGACTTTAGAACCTTCAGCTTTGTCCATAAAAAAAGTCTCTGTTCATGAAATGTTGCCATCGCAATGTTTTTTGAGGCGTTTCCCCTTGTCATGCCTTCGTGGGGCTTCAGGGGTGGTAGTTGGGGATTTCCGTAGACTGGTGAGGTTGTAAAGTCATGTAAATCCACGTACATTAGGGTTTAATAATGTGTGTGATCATCTCTCTCAGAACCATATTAATATATCATCAAAATGGAAGTGAAATATGTTTCAAGTTATTCAAGCTGAAATTATTTTGTATTTGTTTGTAATAATAAGATGAAAGAGATAGCTGAGTTCTGTTTTCAGACCGCAAATGCCTTCAAAGTGCATGATTATTGCTCTTATTCTTATCTATGACATTTCTAGTACCCTTTTAGAACCTAAAATTGCTATGAAGGTAATTTTAGACACCAAAATGTGTGAAATTTAGCCAATACGAGCATACCAATTCAGCTCCACTTTAAAAAAACATGGTGACCGTTAATTAATTATTTAATTAAAAATAACAATACATGGGCCGGCTGGTTGCGCGTAATATAAGCAACACGAAAATGCCAACAAAAAAGCCAACATCGGCATTGGCTGAAATACGACGTAAACTTTAATCATATTTTTAACGTTTTTTTTCAAATTTTTCAAAATACCTAATATTTGTGGTGGTACACAAGTATTAGAAATCGTTATATTTTAGCCATCTCTGAACCGATTTTGATCAAACAAAGATGATTTTGTCATTTAAATATGATGTTTTTTCAAATTTGACACTCAGTTTTTCATTATCTCACAAACAAATTATTTTTGTAGCGCCCTCTGCAACAGAACTCAACTTTCCCTTTAACGTTGAAGACATAGGATTAGTACTATTTTCAAATAGTCATCGCTTTTGGCTATGATTTGAATAGACGTGATAGTTGATTTAGACTAATTTCGGGTAAGCACTTGTGATTTTGTTGCTGATATTTTGAGTAGTATATGTACAAGCAGCTATGTAATGCTAGAATATTGCTGTTCATTTTTGGTCTCAATCTTATTCACAGAGAGAGAGAGTGACCCCCCCCCCCCCCTATAGGCAATGTGACTCCATCGTTGGACCTGTTCTACAGTACAACCGTAAGGTTCTTATGTATGCATGAGCGGCTATTGCAATAGTTCACCCCTCATGGTACTGCTTGCCCAAGCACTGGCTTTACTCTAGGTGCAAGAACCAAGATTTGTGATTATTGATGACACCATTCAATGCAGTGCAGACTTCTCTCTGGAGAGTGAAGATGCAAGTCTTAGAGATATCTCTGGTTGGACTTTTTGAAAAGGGTTTTATGAAAAGTTTTCGAATGATTTGGTCTTTGAGAAGAGCTGGAATGGGCGAAGGAGTGGACAGACAGGGCACTTGGTGTGCCAAAGACACATGTAGGAAAGATAAAGGGAAAGAAGAGTAGAGGAAGGAGAAGCCTACTCTGGATGGAAATCCTGCAGAAGTGGAGAGGAGTAAGAGACCAGTAAGTAATGTTGATGAAGGTCGTCTAAAACATTGTTGTGGATCAACATGATCACCATAGTTTACAGATATGGCACCTACATAAAGAAAGAGAGAGAGAGAGAGAGAGAGAGAGAGAGAGAGAGAGAGAGAGAGAGATCAGGTCCAGATCATCATCAAGCTTGTTTTTATCTTGAATTCTGTGCCCCTATTTAAAAAGACATCATTTGCATTTCCTTTTATAATCATAGAAGTCCAGTATTTTCTTGCATTCCTGTCAGTTCCTTGGTTATTTCCTACAATCTTTTTGAATCATTTTTGATAGTCACTATATCCAACTCTACCCACGTACGTTTGTGCTCAGTGGCCTTGTGAATGAGTAAAATTGTGTCTAATTTATGCAATAATCAGTTATCTTATTTATCGACAAATACATGTAATTGATATTCAGTGTTTTAGTTACATTAACTTTTAAGATTGAATTTTAACATCATTTTTAATTCAGTTGGGTTGATTATGTATGAGAACATTGGTTCAGTGATGGTTTTGTCCCCTCTTTGAAAATGAATGGTTAAATATGAATTCCCCAGGAAATATATCCCCTATTAAAAGTCTGTGACTAGGCATAATGCAATGTGTTGGGTATACGATATGATATGAATGGTTAAGGATTAGCTGTAAGTACACATGACTTTTCAGCAGTTTGCAGTTTATTGATTGGATTGTTTTAATTGTTTTAAACTTGGTTGAGATATGTTTTGTCTGAAAATAAAAAGTGGTGCAGTTGTTTAGCATAACAGTATTGGAGAAGTGAATATTACCTGTGGATTGTAGCCCTTATATTTGACCCAAACATATTAATCTCATTTCTCATATTCAGCAATGTTTTGTGCTAAAGTGCTGATCCTTAATTATGTTTTTGTGGAATATTAAACATTTAAGCTTAAACCCTCCTACCCCCAACCCTGCAGTATATGCCAATTACTCCAAGTTCTAAATTTAGCTTGTATTTGCATAATTATCATTATCAGTTATTTATAATATACTCATTTATTGATATTGTGACGTCTAACATTCAATCAATAATTTTGATGGTTGCGAAATACAAAGTATTCAAACTCTTTTCGAAACAATCATAAAATTAACTTCCATGTAGCTAAACCCTTGTACTTAGCCTGTTTAAGTTTCCATGCTTCACATGCAGTACAGAATAAAGCTTGTTCAGACATGATACAGCAAAACTGCAGTGTGTTTTTATGACGAAAAGTGTAATACTCCTCACGTTTCTGTATCTTGTTACACAGAGCTCAATGAATACGCACAGGACCTGTGTTGAGCGCAGTTGCCATTCATCTACACGTTAAAAAAAGACGTTCACCGCATTATATCAGAACGAGTCTTGAAAGGAAAATCATTCATGCGATTCCGTTCAGTCACATTCCAGTTTCTTTTTTTCTTTTGTAAAGGTTTGATACATGTATATTGACATGTGCAGAAAGTATACATGTATCTCTTGCCTACAAAATAACCATCATTGATTTTGAAAGAGTATGTGGGTAGTTTATTTGTATGTATATTAGTACTATTTAGAATTGATTTTTATGAAATAATAATATGGATTTTTGCTGAATGACTGGAAACTTTTTTTTTATTGCATATGATATCAAAAACAACATAAAGGAAGTAAAGTTGTATTACATGTGTTCAGGTGAATGCTGCATGTACGTGCAAAGTGTATTAATATGAGAGAGAGAGAGAGATTTAACCTTTTGGAGGATTGTTTCAAGTATGTGAGGGAAAAAATGTATAAACAAATAGTATTTTCAATCGTACATTCTATTTACCAGCTTTTGTGAATTTCATTCCCGAAATATGTGTGACACTGGAAATTATTTATGCTTATATCTACTCTAAGAGAGATTTGTATTATCGTCTGATGTCTCTGAAGAAAGTATGTTATTGTGCCAGCGTAAATGCTGGTATTTATTTAAATCTTTTGTACCAACAGAGAACCTATGGAACCACAATGACACGTACATGAACATTGCAACATTTTAAAAGCATAACTTATTGTAGTGTAGTTTACCAAATGATTATGGTTGTTACTTATCCGTATCCATATGTTTTTTTTAGTTGTAATATGGACTTAGAAATTTTGCAATTTTGTAACAGTACAAGTATTTGTTTTAGAATGATGCAATTTGCTTACCAAATGTCCTCATTTTAACATTATGGGTTTTTTTATTTCATGCACATGTTGATTGAGGTTATCTAAATCATTCGATCTCGTAGTAATTCATTGTAAGGGCAACAGTTTTGGTGAGAGTTACAATGTCACAGACATTAACAATGAACTAACATTAATAAAAACGCTAACATTTACATTTATCAATAATTATGACTTGAATTTTGATTATTCAAACCTACAAACATTCAAGTTATAATGAAATGTATACATTTAGTTGATATTAACGATATTATTAATTCAACTTACTCTTTCATGTTCATTTTGCAATCGCAGGTTTGTGTTCGAACTGCTATACATTGATCATATGTGAGAGTTAGTGATTATGAATATACATTTATCAACAGAAGCTTATTGACTGTCCACCTCTACATATAAGATTTTGTGTATGTTCAAATCTTCATTGTGAAGGGCTCGTGACATCAAAATGTTGTACCAGCTTCAAAAACAAGAGAGCTAATTGGAAATGATCCGATTATGTTGAATACATGTATTGTAGCAGGTGAATATGTTTCCCTTTCATCCTCGTCGGAAGAATCCTGGTAAAAGTTGAATTTGATGGACCTTTCACCAGTTATTGCCCCCGCTATTTGATGTTTGCAGAGCCCTTTTCCTGAACATGTACAATGCATTACCTACATTCTATGAAAATGGATATGTGTAAGAAAATGCAGTCATTTAAGACGATTTTTGCGAGGTGAAAGAATTATTAACCTCTTGTGTGTCATTAGGTTTATACTAATCTTAGCTTTTAATATCTCGAAAAATTCTTTGAAAAAAGAAGGTTATTTAAAGACAAGTGTAAAGTTATTTTCAACAATATTTCACAAGATTTGCATATGGCATGGATGGGGTTTAACAATAATTGTTAAGTGATCACAGTTTCACCTGAAATACATCTACTTTGCACTTCCATTTCAGCTAGAGTTTCAAGGTGGTTTTGTAGATGCCAGAATTAAGAAAAAGAAACAAAACCTAAGAGGAATTCTCAGGAGGGGAGATCTTGCACCTCTAGTTCTAATATTGTTGATATATGTAAAGTCATGGAATTGAAGTCAGTTGTTGATAGATTTAACGCATACATATAAATATATATATAGATATGATGAATATTGACCCCGATGTCGAAGCTGTGATTATGAAATAAAGTGTCATATATGAAAACAAGTCCCTAGTTTATGGTGTATTTATGTTACAGATGTATGTGTCATTTCATAATCTTGTTCTCATGTTATCTCCAGAACCATTCAGAAAGAGCGATTGTCTCATATTAGTAATGATTTTTTTTTTTTTTTTAATGTAGGCCTAATGTAAGATTTGAAAGAAATGCAAAATGAAACAAAAGATTCAGAATGTCTATACATGTTAATATATTTTTATTTACACTGCATTTGTTTCATTTATTTACAGAAATAAGCATGATTTTATATGACTTTTCCCCTTGAAATTACCTCTTCTGCTGCTACACCATCTGACTGCATGAAATTCAGGAAATTATAACAGGTAGACTGACAAGGAATGGGGATGATTGGGGCTCTAATAACAAAACAAAAAAAATTTGTACTGTAACTGATAGGCTTGTGTACATAGTTTGAAATACATATTGACATGGAAGTTATAGTCTAAATTCTAAAAGCAAAAGTAATTGCATTCAGTTGGTGTTGCCATTAATAATGAGGAGGCATCAAAGAGATGCCTGGTTCCAAAATTCACTTGAGATATACAGCCTACCTATGGAATTATTTGGCCATATCAATGAGTTTCATGAGTTATGTCTTTTTGGTAAATACCATTTTTAAACTAGAAAATATAAGAGAATACCAAATGTAGTCTCCTTCAAAATCCCATCATCTTTATCACATTATCTCATGCAGTCTCTTAGAGCATGCGACACAAACCAGGGTTCACTTTCATTGGGGCTAATTAAAATGGCAGAGAATTTTGTCTAATAAATAGCAGGTGTCGATTATTTACGGTAACTGTGAGTCCCGTTTCATTTTCTAAGGCTTGTACATAATCCTATCATTTTTACGAAGAAGGCACTGTATAGCATGAGCATAGAATTTGTTTTACTCATTAATTTCTCAGAATAAGGCCATGTCATTTTTAATATCACGAAATAGAATCTGCTAATCAATTGGAACACCTTACACTTTAATTCCCTTTAGATGTTTCCAGGGTAGGTCTGATTTTTGTACAATATGAAAGAATAGGATTCTACACGCAGTATGGCCTTGTTTATAGGGCAAGCAATATGTGATGCATTACACAAATAAACACTGTATATGATAAGAAATCTGGCAACATCTATAAGCACTACTTTCATAGTTTGTAAAACGGTATAATGTATAGTCCTAATTATAATGTGGTCCATGTTACCTGCAGGGGGTTGCCAGCAACTTGGACACAAGGCAATGATCTCCAAAACATAGCTGCTGCAAGATTAATAAGATGAGGACAGTGTGCTTCATTTTTATGCAGTTTACAAACCACAGATTCATGACTTACCATGGGGCTATTATTTCCCCTACTTCTGTTTACTCCCCTAAACACTGCCTTCTCATACCTGCCAATTAACCTTTCAAAGCAAGAAACTAGGAGTCTCTCAAGGCAAAATTAGAAATACAGTCAGTCCATTTTGTATACTTTTCTCATAGAGTATTTCAGAAAATCAGAGGAATCTAGGGTTCAAAACCATAGCTTGAAGGCCCCCAAAAAGAATAGTTTCTCCAAAATAGGAATTGTTGGCGGCTATGTACATGTAGATTAATGAGGCCATTATTTCTGCTATGTCTGTTTATCCCCAATAACATTCACCAAATGGTTTACTGTGTTGGGTCAGAATGAGGCTTTAGGAGATTGTCAAAGCCTGTAGTTGCTGAGAGAGTGACTGGAGCTGTCTCTTTAGGTGAACAGGTTCGGTGAAGAAGTAGACAAAGCTGACGCTGCTCAGACAACAAGAAAAATCGTTCACTGCGTCTGGTCTGAACGAGGCATTAGGATATTGTCAAAGCCTGTAGTTGCTGAGAGAGTGACTGGAGCTGTCTCTTCAGCTGAACAGGTTCGGTGAAGAAGTAGACAAAGAGCTGATGCTGTTCAGACAGCAAAAAAAGTTGTTCAATGTGTCGGGTCTGAACGAGGCATTAGGAGATTGTCAAAGCTTGTAGTTGCTGAGAGAGTGACTGGAGCTGTCTCTTCAGCTGAACCGGCTCGGTGAAGAAGTAGACAAAGAGCTGGCGCTGCTCAGACAACAAAAAGATCGTTCACTGCGTCGGGTCTGAACGAGGCTTTAGGAGATTGTCAAAGCTTGTAGCTGCTGAGAGAGTGACTGGAGCTGTCTCTTCAGCTGAACCGGTTCAGTGAAGAAGTAGACAAAGAGCTGGCGCTGCTCAGACAACAAGAAAAATCATTCACTGCGTCTGGTCTGAACGAGGCTTTAGGAGATTGTCAAAGCCTGTAGTTGCTGAGAGAGTGACTGGAGCTGTCTCTTCAGCTGAACCGGTTCGGTGAAGAAGTAGACAAAGAGCTGGCGCTGTTCAGACAACAAGGGATCACTCTTCAGGGTCTGTGTGTGAGAAAGAGAGAGAGAGAAAGAGAGGAATGAGAGGGAAAGAAGGGTTTGAATAAAGGCAGTGCATCCATTTGCACCTTTCTGCTGGGAATACAATGATATGCTTGTGTGTAGGCAAACAAGGGATCTATATCTTTACAGACCCTGTCCGAATTGAAAAATGAAATCGATGAAATTATACATCAACTGAAAGCTTATAAGACAAAGATTACAATCTCATTATTATATGCTATTTTAGTGTCTGTCATTAGTGTGTCAGAGGAGTACAGCTTTCTGAAAACTCGAAATCTCAAGCTTTGAAAATCAGAATTTGTCTACTTAAAAACTAGCTATTGACTTGATGACATCATCTTATTTTGACTTTGCATTAATAAAGCATAGCTCGTTTATGTTAATTAGTTAAATTAATTTATACAAGCCGATTGGGTCCATTTTTTATGTTGTTACCATATCTCCAGCAGATTTGACCCCTGTTGACCTGTAATTTGGAGGGGTGCACCACGGTGGCGGAAAATGAGGCTTTAATTTGCTTTTGTGTAATACTGGAAAGGAAAATATTCTTTATTCCTTTACATATTTGTTTCCTAACTTCATACAGCTTTACATTAATTAATATAAAATGTTCTTTTCATTGGATTGGGTCTTCAATTTCAATCACAGGGACTAAGGGCTGATATCGTACCCGAGGGGAGAGATTTATTATAGGAGAATCTTGCTCTAACTCCCAGTACTGTGATCAATTTAATGAGTCAGAATTGAGCAAACAGAGACATTTTCAATAAACCGTGTCTATTCCATGAACCAGAAATGGCATGGTGATGTAGTAGCTACTCGGATAGTAGTATAATAATATTGTAGATTCAAACCCAAAATTAAGTCCCACTGGTTCTCCAATATACAGATTGCACAAGACAATCTAAATTCTGAGACGTACCACAAAACTCACTCTTGACACAATGCACTTACCTTCAGTTTATTGTTGTAATCTCCCATCAGGTCCATCATGCCTTGCGTGAGGTCCTCTAGCATCCTCTCCAGTTGGGCGATTCCATCTAGTATGGCAGGGGGTGTCAGCACAGGCTGGCCGTCCTTCGTGGTCGAGCCGGCGTAGACCATGTTCTCGCACTGGGTCAGGTTCCTCTCCCTGTAAGAAAAAACAGTGGTACCGTACTTGATGAACTTTGTTTTGATGAAATGAGATGACAAGTTTGCAAAGTAAACCTTTATCCAAGAGTTCTTTTCACTCCAGTTCACATCATCAAAAGAGACTTCTAAAAGAGAAATATGGAGGGTACATTCTATCCAGGTGTCGACAGGAGAATTTTTTTTTTTTCTTTTTCTTTTTGTTTGGACTTGGTAAAGGAAAATTTGTCTGTCATCTTTAGTTTTAAAAACAACATTGGAATATTACTATTATCTGTGACAAGTTCACAAGAACAAATCGGTGCCTTCAAATGCACCTCGCAGTAAAATAAAGGCCCTTCCTTGAGTGGGTGTTTGAACACAGACCCGGCTTGCTGCCTACAGAGTCTGCAAAAAAAAAATAGGGGTGCGTCTTATACAGGGAGATTTACGGTATATCCTGTAACTAACTCTCACGTTTGACAGTACACCAAATGGCCAAGTGTTCATGCATTTTATCTAAAGTTGACTCTCTTGACACAGGTCTAAAAAATGGACAAGGAGAATTTCCTAGAATGCTGCAAGTGCCAAAACGGCAGCTGCCATAGTCAGGGTATAATAATAGAGCCAAGAGCACGATGCCAATAACACCATCATCACTATGGTTATAAAAAAAATTCCAACATAAATTTCCTGAAATACTTTGAGTCAGTTTACTTACAAGGCAGCAAGTTGACCTTCCTGGCTATCCCAAGCAAGGCGCAGGTTGTCTCTCAATGACGATAGTCTATTCACAAATACTCTGCTATCCTCCAGCAGGCCAGAGTATGTCAGAAACAGCTGCTGCTCCTGCTTTCCACCAAGGCCTGTGAGGATCGGGTGAAAATGTAAAGCAAAGCAAGATGAGAACGGAATTCAACAGAAAACTGCATGTTATTGTTGTTAGTCTCGTCCATAGCTTAATGACAGTTAGCTTGAAATAGGGCCAAGTCCTTCACATCCAACATAAAAGTTTTAAAAATCAAATTCATGCAACTTTAAAGTGACAGTTGCACGCTTTCCATACTTATAGGATACCTTTGGTAGTTCCTATTGCACTATTTTTGTGATCTACAACATTTACCGGTACTTTGATTATATAGTCAAGAAAGATTACCGAGAGTCCTTTTCAGGACTCCTTAATCCTCCCTCTCTCTCTCACATGGTGCACCCGCAAGCCTAACTATATATACTTATTTAGTATTTCAGAACTCAACTTCTTTTCTACTTCCCTTTCAAGCCTAATTTGTAATTAATACTTATTCCCTGTTCTAAAGTAACAATCCTACCATTTTTTTTATGAGAGGAAATATTTTGTTTATGTTAATACGCCGTTTGTAATGAATTCAGTTCATGCACTTTTTATTGCAAAATCATTTGTAATTCAGCTCATTTGTAGACAGAGGATCTTTCTATACAGGTGGTCACTACAGCAGGTTTGACTGTATTTGAGGACATCATACCAATCATCTCATGTAGTCTGTTGACCGTTTGATCTCTGCTGTCCACTGTACTTCTTGTTTCAGTATTGATGTTCAGGTCAGGATCTGAGAGGAATCCCTGGGGAAAAAAAGAAGAATAATTGTGTCACTTATTCTGGCATAGACAAATTCTTTTTCAACTTAGGTGTCGACTGAGGCAAAAACTTGTCACGGCCAGGAGCCCCACATAAGGATGATCCCTTGAGTGCGTAGATCATAGGACCACTAATAATACAGAAGATCATAGCTATGCCCTAAACAGAGCTCAGTCTTGCCAACCGTAATTTTCCTACAGGTATAATCATGTAATCCTGTACTGCCAGTTCATGTTTGGGTAGCCGGTGACTAAGCCGGCTAACTTACCCACTAGGCTCAGTGTTAATTGAGAGCTGATTTGATGAGATAACCACCTGTCAGTGACCATGCAGGGAGGTCTAATCCCTCTTCGCCAAACTAGTGCCGACAGGCTTTAAACAGTCTACCTACTCACCATTGATCTGTGATGCATGGTGAGGTCCTGTTGTAGGAGCTTGGTGGATGCCGTCATGAGTCTGTGTGTAGCTCTGTGATGATGTGCTTCCACCTCATAGGCCATGTCCAGAAACTCCTTGCGTGCTCTCTGGACAGACAGCAATTCAATCAGCTGCAATGCAAAAAATAGGAATGATGATGAGAATGATTATCAAAGTACTAACTACTTTTCAGGTTGTTTTAGAACATTTGTGTAGATAAAGAGACAGTTTCTGTGCATTTTCTTTTTTGGACATCTTTAATTTGTTTATAGAGCTATGTTATTTTTTTGCCATTAATTTCCACTCTTGTACATTTTCAGTGGCAATGATGTGAATCTACACACTACATCAAGTGCAGAGGAAATATTATGTGCCAAGCACTGACAAATTGTTGTCAACTTTTACATTTTTAGAAGTTTGCAATGAAGGGAAATAGATATAGAGGAAGACCAGGTCAAGGTAAGTCTTTATCTCACACACTGGGCAAGTATCAGAATCACAGAAACATATTAGTAGAGGTGCAGAAGTGAGAGCAAGACACCCTCTCACACTAAGCCTGGTGGAAATCATCAAAATTGATGGCTAGCGCCAACAAACCCAACAACAACAACGACAACAACCAGGGCTAAAAAAAACAAGAGAAAACAATGAAGATGGCAGATTTACAAGTACCTTGTAATTATGAGTGTTTGGTATAAGTCTTCTTTACATAACAAGGTTCTAATGTCATATCCATCTATCACTTTTGACAATGGATTTCAAGATGTAATGTATACTCAAATTTATTCAAATTTAAAATTTATTTTCAACTTATTCTAATTTCCAAAGTATTCTGAAGCAGACTACCGGGGTACATATTTCATATGTACATCTACCTTTTCTTGTTTTGATGTGAAGTAGTCCTGCCTTGCGACCTTGAGATTATAGTCCCCTGATAGTATGTGAGTAGCTTGCAGAGAAGCGTTGACCTCTAGCAGACGAGGGATCTCGCTCTCCCAGATTTGGACGGCCTGGTTGAGGGCAGCATTCTTCTGCCGTTCGCACTGCTCCAACTTCTCACTGAGCGTTGGCAAGGAAAAAATAAGAGAAATTGTTTATAATTTTTCCTTTAGTAAACCAGTAATGACATTCTAGCAGTGTGACTGTATTATCAACTAATCCACTAATGATAGTAATAATAATAAATCTGGGGGGTGCTTCACAAAGATCCTAAGTCAAACCTAACTTTAGGTTGGACTTAAACATTATGGAGAGGCATTTGTAGCCTTAAATAAATCATATTCAAAAGCGAAAATTCAAGTATCTTAGACTTTTCATAAATTCCACATCAAGAACATGAAATCTCCTAGAAAATATGAATAACTTGAATCAACATTTTATGCCATTTAAAATAACTTTTACAAAAGATTTTCATAGATGCTAACGGCTTTTCATAATTGTTAAGTCCAACTTATAGATAAGTTCAACTTAGGATCTTTGTGAAAGACTCCCCAGGATTTATTAGCACTACATACGAAAAGTATCTATAACCACTTTACAGATATATTATTTTTACCCTGGTTATGGGATTCATTCACGTACATAGTGTGCACCATCTCCATTTACAGCTCGGGGCTTGATATTACCTGGGGCCCAAGTGGCAAGTGCCATTGATTACATAAGTTCCTGTCGAGCTTGCCTTGGCTGGCAAGTGGCAACCCAATTAAAGAGATATGGGAAATGAGAGCCCTGTCAACTACAGAATATTTGCCCTTTGGTAGAACAGTGAAACCTGCCTATAAAGACCACCACAGGGAGACAAGACAAGTGGTCTTTGTAGGCAGGTGGTCTTATGTACAGGTTCGTTTAACACATGTTTCAAAGAGAAACCATTTTCAAGGGAAACAAAGAATGTGGTCTTTGTAGACAGGTGGTCTTTCTAATCAGGTGGTCCCTCAAGCAGGTATGACTGTATACTATCATAAACTTGTTACCTGAGACTGTGAACATCTCGTGGATAAAGTTGGTGAGAGATTGAATCTAGCCTCTTCTCTGCTAGCCTGTGTGCCGCAGTCACTCTGCTCTCTTCGAGGAGTGCTTTCATGTATCCTCTCTGACTGGCTGGGTACCTGTAAACATTCAAATTAGGACGCAGTTAAAGAGAAACTTGGGGCATGTGAACGACAATGTAACATGAAATTAGTCTTAGTTAAAGATAAAGACCAGTTCTGGTCATGCGATTGTATTGTGAAAGAAACGTTGTGTAATCAATCAGAAAAGGTTGATCATCTAGCATATAAGTATTGGTGTGTACTGCAAGGTTCTGGAATCATCAAAATGATAAGAAATTTGGTCCAATCTTCGTAAAGTTACAAGCACTGTACACAGAAAGATGTATATAGGACTACGCAGACGTGCGCGACACGTGCGTATTATTTATTTGGTCCCAATAGATAAACTAATTTACTAAATCATCAATTAGTAGACGGTTTCCCAGCAAAATTTTTATCACGTATTAGTCAAAACATATTCTTTGGTAATAAGAGCTTCCATTTCATTTTTTGAGAGGGCCGGGGCCCGTTTCCAAAACTGGTCTTTACCTTTAAGCTTCTTTTTCACCAGCATACCTACACAACATTTTGCTTTTTTTTTGCGAGACTTACAGTACAAAACAAGGGAAACGCTCTCGGCGGTCTCGCCTGCATTACGCAATTCGATATGATGAAAAATTGAGGTTGGGACATTATTTATAGGCAGTAAGGCAGGGTGGCCCATTAGCAGGCCCCCAAAATTGAAATCCTCTGTACATTGTACATAATCAGCATTTTGAAGTGAATATTTACAAAGAATCATCAGAAGAATTATTTACTATTAAATGTACCACGCTCGATAACTTGAATGAAATATGAACAAATTAATTTTAAAAATTATTAATTCTCATATTAAGTTGTGAAAACATAATCCAAGTCTACTGACCTTTGACCTCGTGACCTGGAATGTCATATGATTTGTGATACTTGATAACCCTTAAGTTTCATGGACTTTGAACAATCAATTTTGAAAATATGCTAAAAAAATCTTGATGTTGATGCCACAACAAAGTCTAAGTTTGTTGACCTAAAATGACCTTTGACCTTTAGTAAGTGACCTGAACTACTACTCACATGAATGGGGATACTTGATAAACCTAGTCTAAGTTTCATTGACTTACAACTTAAACTTTCAAAATTATATCAAAAACTCAAAAACTTAACCTTAGGTTAAGTTTTTGATGATGATGCCACAACATAGTCCAAGTCTTTTGACCTAAAATGACCTTTGACCTTTAGTAAGTGACCTGAAATTCTACTCACATGATTGGGGATACTTGATAAACCTAGTCCAAGTTTCATTGACTAAGAACTTATGCTTTCAAAATTATATCAAAAATTCAAAAACTTAACCTTTGGTTAAGTCTTTGATGCTGACGCCGACGCCGCCGTCACCGGAAAAGCATGTATGTATGTCTCGCTTTTTTGCTACGCAGGCGAAACAAAAATGATGAGGCTACCCTGGTATCATATGACTAATTAAACAATTAGAAACTAAGTACATTTCTCAGATATGGGGTTTATGTTCTATTCCTTTTTATACTACAAAGAAGATATTTCATACTTATTATAGACCTAAATTTTACCTCACTTTTTTCTTCTTTTACTGTTGTGTGATAGACAGGGGAGGGGGAAGCACATTTACATATTGAATGGCAGTAGATTCAGTCAATAAAGAGATTTCAATGTTGCCACTTGCCTATTTCAAACAGGGTAACCTCATTAATCAGAAGGAAAAAAAAGCCCCAATATCTTTCTTACTGATTGTTTAAAGGCCATCTGTACTAGTTGGCTAGGAGGATTTAGAACACCAGGAAGGTCACTGACAGGTGGCTATCTCATCAACTCAGCTCTCAATTAACATAAGAAAAAGAGGATCATGGGGGACCAATGGTCACCGACTAGGCATTGTTTCTATATAGAGGGAGCAAGTAGCTACAAGTAGTACAGAAAGGCAACATGTGACTTACAGTGTCTTTAGCCTTGCAAGCTCCTCACAGTCGGCCTCGGTCACATGACACTGCTCTCCTCGTATGACCAGAGATCCAGGTTCACTGACCTCTAGAAGCTCGTAGCGTGACCCTTCATTATGACCTGCTAATTGTGCTATGCCCTGTAAACAAAACCCCAAAAATAACAAAATTTATTTATTTTTCAATGAGGATGTTGATAACTGGGGCATATACATGTACCGCACATCTAAAAAATTTAGCCTGAATTGTTGTCAGAAGTAAACGGGAAACTCTACATGTATACATGCACACGGTCTACCAACCTTTCAAAACAAAAATTAGGAATCCCTCAAGGCAAAAATTAGGAATACAGTCATTTTTGTATACTTTTTACACAGAAGTTTTGACAAAAGAGAGGAATCTAGATACCATAACATTAGTCTGAGGGCCGAAAAGTAGGAATATTTCCTCCAAAATAGGAATAGTTGGCAGCTACATGTATGCATACACTGGATGTTTGGGCAAACTAGATTATTATAAAATTACATCTTGCTGAGTAAAAAGCACAACATGAACTGCCACAGATCAGTCACATTGCATGACCATAACCTTGACAACAGTGTAATTGATAACCATTTCTGGGTCAAACATATCTTGTAAATCCCCCAAGACAATATTTTTGGCATTTTGTGGCATTAAGCTTTTTCAAATCTAGCCTGCTCAATACACACACGTATAGTGAAAGTTTCTTTTACACCAAACTTATATGGTGGTATCAAATCTACAGACATTTAGTTTCAGACTCCAAATGATGATGATTTTCTGATGTGAAAGAAGACCTCACATCATTATACAACTCGTTGTGCAAAATTCCCTGCATACAAAAAAGACAATTTCCAATCTACATTTCGATCCACATGTGAAATGCACCGACACAAATTTACCTCAAAGAACTGTCTCTTTGTGAACTGCTTGAGGGCCTGGGTATAGCTCTCCTCTGATTGGTGGAATGCTTGCAATGGCTGCTGGGACATGAATGGTGCATGCTGGGTATCGAGGCTCTTGGCTGACAGGGCCACCAGCTCAGTAATGGTCTTGTTCAGATCATCCAGTGAAGTGTTGACCTATAATCGGTTTACATTTAAAAATAAAATTCTTTACTGTCATGATGGATTTTATGTGATTACTACATGATTAAGACAATATAAGACAATAAAATCACAAAAATAAAATAGACATGCTTGAATAATGATAAAGAGTTCTGGAGGCTTTTGTTATGGGCTGTATGTTTTTACATAGAAGTGGGCCATTAAAGTTTGGGTTGACATGTTGTTGTACTTTAGGTTCAGATTTGGGACTACAGACAACATGGATTAGGTCAATATAAGAAAATGTCTGCGAAAATTGAAACTGAATTATCATCTGGAAATAGAAGCCATTCAACAATACCAGTACCATGTTAATTGAAGTAATTTCGTTCTCGTGAACAAATTTGTAGATATCTTGATACTTCAAGAGCCTCAAAGTAAATTTGATTTTTGATCTTTTTGAATAAACAGTTTGTAAGGATACCTTAAAGTTGTCTTCTTGGCTATTCTCCAGCATGTTCTTATACTGACTCTCAGTATGGGATTCCACAGGAGTGAGCTTGGTCAGCTGGTGAGTCAAGGATGTATGATGAAGGCTGGTGAAAGAAATGAAGAATAAATCAATATCAATGTAATTTCATTAGCAAATTCAGTGATGTATTCTTTGTTCCCCATGCATCCCTATTCAAAGTTTGCATAATATGCAAATGAACAAAATGATAAAACCATGTGTGGATTATGGCCATTGAAACAGTCATGCTATTATATTAAACTTACCCTCTATCTCTAGGCCTGCCTTCATCAGCTTGAGATTGCCAAATAATCTGCTCTTTCATGAATCCCAATCATCAAATAAGCAGTTAATTTGCGTCTTCATCAGCCCGCAGTTGCAATTAGTGGGATATTTGGTCGAGAAAATATCCCGAGAAATCTTGGTCTTAATTTCCAAAATATATCCAGAGTCTGAAAATAGCAGGTTATTTTGCAAACTTAAGCTGATGAACACAGACCTTCTGAGAAATACTTTAATACGACTTCATGTCCTTGTGCCGCTAATCACATGTAATCACCTGTATGGTTAAGTTTACATGGCATCATCTGTTTGGAGCCAAAAGGGCGTTAACTCATATCATTTAAACAAAGAGTAAACACAATTCAGGGCCCTGTTTCATAAATTTTTTTATCAGTAACAAGTTACAATACCTGTTATAAGCTACTGAAATCATGACATTTCATTGGCTGAGAGCATTTTTTATATAATTTTAGACATTTGTTATTGATATCAAGTTTTATGAAACAGGGGTGGTATTCTGAACATTGTTGTAAGTTTTGTGTTATCTTTTGTTGTATCTCCCAGAGATAACACAGCGCTAATATTGTTGTAAGTTGGTATTCTGAACATCATTTTATCCCTGTGTTATCTCTTGAAGGACCGCCTCTATCTTATCTTTGACCACTGTTGACATGCCCATTTGTATGGACCCTACCAATCAAAATCTGTTTTATATAAGCATGATAAGTAGGTCAACCAATAGAAACACTTTATGCCATATCTGAAGATGCGCCTAGCGCATACTAATCTTGGGCGTAATTAGTTATTTGAGCGCTTACTACGCGCGTCATCATTTGCGCTGTGGCATGTGGATCATGAAGACAAATCACGCTTTCACTATATTGGTTAAGATGAGAGCATTAAAATCATCATATCCTAGCATTTAATTTCTCAGAAAGTTCTCATCTGTGATGTTTCCGGTCAACACATAATCTTCTTCTAACTCGTCAATTGGCACAAAGTTGGTTCTGTGCAAGAAATATTGGCGCCGTTATATCACCACGAAAGATACAACAACCCCCTACTTGTTGTAAATATTGTTGTAAATACCAGAGATTAGATTAGAGATAACACAGGGTTCAGAATACCACCCCAGGACCCTGGTTCCAAACAGAAGATATATTATAAATACAGCAAACAAAACAGCTTAATAAAATATGTAATACAGTGGTTACATACAGTCATCGTCTTCTTCAACATCCTACAATGTAGCTACCAGTCATCAAATTCGCAATATATGCCCATCTTTTCTGATTCCAATAGGATTAAACTAATATCCCATGGAGATTACCTTAATTTGTTCCTCAGCTGAAGAAGGCTTTTCCTGTTTTTCTGAGCTCTATGTAGCTCCTCCTCCATCGCCTCTATATCATCCCTAAAAATCACACAAACAGACAAACAAAAAACAAGACAAAATTAAAATCACACACTTGACATTGATAATTTGATATTGATATTAGAGTTATGTGTAAAATGTAAAAACAAATAATTTTGTTTTTTTAATTTACATGTAGACCTGTGTCTTTATTAATCTTCTTATGGAAAAATTGATATATTTGTTTTCCTCTACATGTATCTAAATACACATCTTTTTCCTTTAAATTTTACAAATGTTTTGTTTTACATTCTTGGAAAAACTATTAATTCAACTGAAGGTCTTTGATTACTGAGTCAAAATGTTGAACGATATTTATAATAAGCTTTGCATGTCTCCTAGCTCTGTATGAATTCTAACCCCATATTTAGTCAAGTAATGAGTTTCTAGTCAAAGTGACACACATTAATGATCCTTCATGTAATCCTGTATTGAATGCAATCTTTTACAATAATTGAGTTTAAAAGAAATGCAGAAAATTAGGCTACATGTACATGTATCATTGTACAGAATTATGCACCGATTCTCAGAAAATGAACATACTTTAGCTTCTCCGGAGAGAGATCATCTTCGTCTCCTGTATTTGAGCTCCTCAAGGCTGTGTTCAGTTTCTCCCCTTCCAGTACTCCATCCCCAGAAGATTCCAAAGTATGAAACCTACATGTACATTGTTCAAGGAAAACAATATCGATGGACATTAAATATGGAAAATCAAAGTGATGTCTCAGGAATTGAACAAAACACCCATAAGAGTTCTTTCAAAAGAGCTTTAATAACCCCACGGCACTACTTCTAGCTACTTGCGCCCTCTATACATATACCTGTAGCAAAAAATGCCTAATCGGTGCCTGTTGGTCCCCCATGATCCCCTTTTCTTATGTTAATTGAGAGCTGATTTGATAAGATAACCACCTGTCAGTGAACTTGCAGGGACGTCTAATCCCTCCTGGTCAAACTAGTACAGATGGGCTTCAAAGGATAACTTACAAATCACTTACAGACTAAATGATTTGCAACATTTTACCTCCCCCCCCCCCTTTTTTTTTCCCCATGCCAGTTTTTATGGTGGCAATACTTAGCTTATATCTCCAGGGGGGTGTTTCACAAACATTCTAAGTTGAACTTATCTCTAAGTTGGACTTAAAAATTATGGAAAGCCGTTAGCATCTTTGAAAATATTTTATAAAAGTTATTTTGAAAGGCATAAAATGTTGATTCAAATCATTCATATTTTCTATCATCAAGGAAATTTCATGCTCTTGATGTGGAATTTATAAAAAAAAGTCTAAAATACTTGAATTTCTGCTTTTGAATATATTTCATTTTAAGGCTCCAATGGCTGTCCATAATTTTTAAGTCCAACTTAGTGTTAAGTTCTACTTAGGATCTTTGTGAAACACCCCCCTGACCTTCATTCATTATTTACTCTGCTATTTCCTGTTTGGACAGTACATTGGCTGGTCCTACATTGTCAATGAACCAATCCAAGAAGGGTGCTACGGCGTCATTCTCAAACAACCAATCAAACGCCTCTGCTTGCAGTTCATGGGCTTCTGGGTAATCAAGGCGCTTCAACGTCTCTTTAAGCTTCTTTCCGTTATTCATTCTGCATATAAGATTCAGTTCAGCTCATGACTCGATCGCGTATAGATTAGAAGTAAATAAAGCTGTTACATTCTGTGGAAAAATGAATACAAAATGCATTAAGTGTTGTTCATTTGATATTCTATGAAAATAAACCCTTAGGCCTAGATCTATATTATTCTTAGTAAAAATATGATTTGTCTAATGTTTTAGGCATCAGCACATTATTAAAATGATGAAAATTCAACATTCCGAACGTTAAAACACATGTTTTAAACTATTCAGTTTACACATTTGAGAGTTTATCTCGAAATTACCAGCAGTCATTATACCAGTAGTATATTGGGCTATGGGTCTGAAAACTAGAGAATACACTTTTGACTACAGCTTGCCTTAAATAATTGCCGGTCGTGGCATGTGGAAGATTACCCAACCCTTTGAGGGTTTTACAATGAATAAATAATCAGTTTAGTAAACTGGAAAAGCAACACAGGGGTTCTAGATTATAAACATGGCATATTTTCAAAAGATGATCAAATAGGCCTATAGAAAACAATAACTCCCTGGCCCTGTTTTTATTCTGTGTAGACTAGATCTACTAGACTCTATAGGCCTAGATCTAGAAAGACCAAAGCTGGAGGATTTCTTGTCCTTTTTTGCCAGCATGCATCTACGTCTACGTCTATGCTGGTATAAAAAGTTATGACAGATCACAGACTCGACAGAGATATGACGGGGTCGGAAGCATCATCATAACTACAGTACTAGTAGACCCTATCACTATAATTAGTCAGGAATCAGGATAGTTAGGAGGGATGTAGACAGAAATAACCGTCTGATATGGGTCATTTCTTTAATAAAACTGACATTTGTTGACATAGATGCAATCTCAGCGGAACCACCGTCGATTTCGGTGAAGCTTTCGGTCTAGGCCTAGCTCTACTGTAGGACTAGGAGGGATTTTGTCTTTGATCTTGGCAAAGAAAGAAAGAGGGCTTTGTGAAACACGTAGCGGACAGGTGAAGTAGCTAGCTTACGCTGATTTAGTCAAAAAGTAAAACTTATGACGGTCTAGATAGGCCCTAACAAATTTGGACCTATAGTCAAGGCCAAGGGCAAGGGCAATGACTGACATTCACAATTTATTCATGTTTGTTTACATGCGATAATTGCACTGCACTGCACGTCTCTCAATTCTGATTCAGTCTGTCACTTTTGTTAGAATAAACTACGATTTAACACGATTTTATAACAATTAATTGACAAGGTTAGGCTTACTAGAGTTAGACTACGAGTACAACACTTACTGACACAGAGAATTAGGCGATGGAATACAGCTACGTTGCCTAAGTAAGTAGCTACTGACTGTAGTGTATGCGGAATAGTTACGGGATCGGCCGGACGACACAGTACAGAGACCGAAGGAGCGTGGGGCTGGAGCACGGTCAGCAAGCAAGCATGTATCTGCCGCCAGTATTTTGAATTCGCTAGCTAACTAGCTCGCGGCGCGCAGATTTTAAGAAACGTAGGATAGACAAACTCCTATTCGTTTTCTCACGTACGGCGTTGTTCCTACCGGTAGTCTAAAAATGCAGTCAATAAGTGATTTACTATTCAATAGTGCAGCTATCGGCTGAATTAGAAAGATCAGTTAATGAGGATGATGAAAATCATTCAACGTAAAAATGCAGATTAAAATAAAACAACTGAAATTGTGGAGTCTGTTTTTATAGACCTATTTGAATTTTGATGTTCACATTTTTGGTGATAAGAGTAGGCTTTTTCCCCTGAAATGGGTCACGGTGCGACCCCCTGCATGATGGGTCACATTCCTCAACATCTGAAAATTCCCAAGAAACTATTTTCAGACTTCCAGTACAATTTAAAATGTTCATGCTCCAACCCCCCCCCCGAAAAAAGTAAGAGTTATAGAATAGATTGAATGATGATAATCGATGTAAAGCAAAGGTAAACTCGGCTTTGCTCGGCCATTTTGAAAGAGGTAACTAAAAGGCACTGAAAAATTCTGACAAACAAGAATATGACGATTGATTTTTGGGCAACCCGTTGCTATATGCCTATGAATGAACAGAATTAAGTGGACTCTTCTGTTTCTTTTTAATGTTATTTCATCATCAATATTCAGTTATCGCGTCGATCGAGTAAGAGGACATATTTTTTTATTTTTGTGGGGGTCCTAAAATTTGAAATTTTGACCCAATCACATTCCGTTCTGTTGGGGGGGGGGGGTAAGGTCATCTTTTTTAGGTCATCTATAAGGATTTTTTTAAATTTTTTTTTAAATTTTAATATTTTTTTTATTAAAAAAAAAAAGGAAAATCAAAAGGTGGTGGGGGGTTTCCACGAAAACATACACATAACATACACATACAAAAACTCAAGGGGGCTTTTAACCCCCTCCCCCCTGCTTACGCGGTTGCTCCCACCTATGTGTTGCGTTTTTGCGCCCCTCTGTCCCCCTTCAGATAACTGTATCTAACAATCTAGAATTTTTCGAGACGACGCCCCCAATATTTAAACGTCTTTGGTTTGCATTATGAGACTAATGTCCTTATCCATCCTACGGTTAGATTATCCGGGTCGGTCTCGTGCGTGTGCGCGCGTTGCGCGTGAGAGCTGATCTAAGAAAAACGAACACATCCAAAATATGGCCGCGAAGATTCAAACGTCAACCCAATCGACAAGCTGAATAATGTGAAATTTGGCGTTGGATTTCTCCATGACTAACGAAGATTGAAATCAAAATAATGTCGGCATTTAAGAAGAAGAATGTAAGTATTTGATTTAAGTTCATATGGATACATTTTTCATTACATGGCCGTTCTGTAATCGCAGTCTTATTTTTTACTGCATTGTCGATAACAGAATGAATAACTAACAACTAAAGCTGCATGAAGTTCAGCGGGGTCTGATAGCTCTCCATCCCCGGACTCTGGGGGAGAGTGCTCGGCGGGTTACTCATGTCTGCCTTTTTTTTCCTGTGTGCACTTTTTTCATTGTGAGATAAGAATCAGTGTGATTGTGATGTTTGTTGTTAAGATCTTGATCTAAACTGATACTATAGTGATACATCATCCGGCACTAATTCAGAATCATATCCATACTTTTAAAATTAAGTGTGTGGATGATTTGTGAACGAGTATGATTCATAGACATTGCAATTTGGAAGCGTGTTCACTGATCAGTACTGTAGACTTCTTAAAGTTCGATCTATTCAGTGATCACATAACATTAGACCTAGAGTCTACTCTATTTTTCTTTTACTTACGAGGAAGTCAAATAATGTTTCTTACGTTATACGTACCTGTTTCATGTCCATTTGCTTATCATTTTTTTGAAGTATTTCTCCCCAAAACGAAGAACACTTTCAGTTTCTCACAGGTTTCTCGGCAAACACCTGCACAGTACAATTGCATACTGTAACCTTTATAACGTATCGACGAGAGGTGCGGCCGCAACTGAAGTTAGCGACTGTAATCTCATTAAATTCATGTGAGTAATTCATCATTACGATCGCTAACTTCATGCACGCGCATGCCCGCACCCCACCGTTGGGTACGGTATGTAATTGTTTTGTGCAGCAGTTTGTCGTGAATCCCGTGAAAAAGTGTATAGTATAAGTCTAGATCTATTATAAGTTTTTGTTTATAGGAAAAATACTAAAAAAAAAAAAAAAACAGGTAAGAAGCATAACGATTTTAAATCAAATCATGACCATTATTTGAACAATTGATGAAGATTTAGTTTTTGGTATGTTTTAGTTATACGATAGCCAATCAGAAGGGTCCTTGTAGGCGCCAATTTAGGAAAAAGAGGCTGAGACCGGATAAGTTCTACGTGTTGCACACAATTAGTAACAGTATTTACTATACAAGAGATCGGCAAATTGCATTGCATAAATTTCCCTCACTAACCTGTACAACACAATTTGGTCTCTGTATAGAGGCAGTCGGTGGAGTCAGATGTAGAGCAGGGCAGCGTTTCACAAAACCGTCATGAGTATATTTTTGCCGACAACCCATTTAGGCCATTGATTGAGAGTTTGATTAGATTTATTGGTTTCTGCATCTTTTTTTCTTTTTTTTCATCATACATTTTCATGAACATAATATGATTTGAAACAATATTTTAAGTGTATATAATTTTATACAGATAATAAACGAAATTAAACAAATATATTGAATGCATAATTCTACGTGTGTATTGAATGTAATAGTGTTTCAATGCCACAATGGGATGTCGGTGAACTTGTACTATTAATGACAGTTTCGTAAAACAATGCGATGGTCTCCCATAAAGTCCCATATTGGCTGTGCCTCTCTTCTAATCTTATACCATGACATGAGTTTATGAGTTGGAACTTTTGACCTAGTGAAGAAGTGTGGTGTGAAGTTGTGAACAATTGAATTGTTTAAAAAAAGTTGGGCTAGTGACAAATTGGCTCTCTGATCTGCCTACATCATGTAAAAAAACTGCTTGTAGTGATCCAGAGTTCCAGACTTTATTCTCATCTTTGGTATGATTTATCTTAGATTTCAGTTCCAGAAACATACCGCTCTATACATGGCTTTAAAACATTTGTCCAGACATACACTTAGACTTTGTTGATACTTATATAATTTGTTAAATCATTATACTGTCAGTATGTCAAATATTACTAATTTGTCTAATTTCTTGTTTTCACAGGTTTTTGTCAACCCTTTCTACCAAGACGGTGTTGGCAGGTAAATATACTAATAAAAGGAGCATCGCAATTATGAAGTGTAAAATTATATTTATAATTATTGTATAGTTGTAAAAGTTTGATTTCCCCAAAGTGATTTGTATGTACTGCATTGTTAGTATTTCACCTGCTATCTTATATTAATTTTACTTACCGTATGGTTTTTGTCCTAAACTTGTTCTGTTGTTCAGTTCTCAATCATTCCAAACCTTAATGTTTGTATCAGGCTTGGTTTGTATAATTTGTAACTGCACTTTCTAGCGTTCTATACTATGTACATGTAACTGTATGACTCAACAACTGCCGGCTTTCTCTTGAAATTGCTATGGAAAAGAAGGAAATAAATTTTTATTATAAACAGTCATGTGATGGCTCCGTGTTAGGGCAATGGTCTCATTACCGGGAGGTCCTGGATTCCAAACCAGGTTGATGCAGTCGTGCCCTTTGGTAAGGCGTTAATCCTCATTACTAAGTTTAAAGTCCCCCAGAGAGGACTTAAAGTCGTCAGTCCCCTTGCTTGCATACAAGGATATACATGCTTTCTTAACAGTAGGGTAAAAACAAACCATCATACAACTTCAAAATCGTCTTTGGTATTAATGAGAGTGTTAAACAATCTTTGTTCTTGATACAGGCGGACTGGCATTGTAGTGAAAAAAGATGTGAGGAAAGACAGCGATGGCTTTGAAGTCTTTGATGACTACTGGTCAGAGAGCGGTAAGTATGTACCTCATGTTCCGAGCAATTCCTAAACACAATTTATTTCTCGCGAACCCCCAATGTCAGTTCTTTTTATTCCAATCACATTGCATCATTAGATATATCGGTAGGCTACAAAATTGATAACAATTTTTTTTTTTAATGCAAAGCCAATTCTCCTCCCCATGAAAAACTAGTGCCCAAATTGCATGGGGACCATATTAAGATGGAACTCTCTGCTCACTATTTAAAGAAAATTGACAGAGTTTTCTTAGAGATCTATATAAGCATTTTTATGATTTAATATGAAATAATACAAATTTAGATTCATGTATGAGGTATTTTACAGGCAGTAGTGTATTCCATTCATATTAGATGTGCTGCAAGCAGTTTCAGTAAATAAATCAGTGCAAAACAAGATGGCACAGGAAGCGTATTAACCATGCTACAGTATCTCAGTAGTACTAACTTAACAGGAAATTATATGATGAAAAATGAATAATATAATTTCTTGTGACGGTTGTATTACTTAGTAGTACATTTCTGTGTATTCATTACTCATGAAAGATTTTTTTATCCATTTTCTGCAGAGAATGATGCTACCATGCACACTACATTAGCAGCAGAGAAGGAAAATAAAGACGGTACTATGAAAAAGGTAATTATTTTGTAAAACTGTTGTTTTGGTTGAGGCGTGGAAGTATTGTCCATTTTCTTATCATAAAAATTGCCCATTTTGTACCGTTTTTGTGAGAAATTAAATGAATATATCGAAGCATAGTAACAAAACAGACAGACCAAACATTCTTTGTCTTGCTCTCATCTTAGCTGAAGCTAAAGGAACGAATCTTGTAAAAAATGAAAATGCTCTTTGATTCATTGCAAGGAAAGTATAGGTAAAGCAAGACATTAAATGACAACAGGCTGTAGCAGTGCTATCTCGAATGACATAAGAGTCCTCACAGTATAGGGTCAGTGAGCTCAATGTAAGTTGTGCTTCGATTTTGAAATAAATATATGTCATATGGAACACTTTAAGCACTATAATCTCACTGTAACCAAATGAGCAGTACTCAAAGCAGTGATGCTGTCCTTAGAACATAGAAAATATCTCTGAAGTAAGGATGTACATTGTAAGTAAGTCTAGTTGTTGACTTCTTGTCGACATACACAATGAATGACCAAGGTTCTGATATTGATATAAAATCTGATCAATACTTCTGTTGGAAAAAAAAAAGTTATGCACAGATAATGGCTTGCAATGATTATATAAAAACTCCAATGAATACTCAGCAACAGTGAGCATTACCTAGCACTTTGTTTTTCACTTGCAGCGATCGCTGAGGTCTATGCCATCGTTCACCCCTCAAGAAGCAAGCTCAGATCGAGAGGCAAGCAAGGTTGAACTGCCACAGGACGTCTCACAAGCTGCAGAGAATGCTTCAGCTCTTGAGGCTGATATCACTGGCAGCATCATCAAGGGACCAGCCCCCGGCCTGGAACCCTCGTCAGCCTTGAGTAAATTCAAGACCAGGCAGAGGTAGGTCCCTCATGGTATTTACCAGAGACCCATTTCGCAAAGCCTTTTTTCAATGACAAATGACAAAAATTCAGTGACAAATCTGCTGATAACCAATCAGAAGCAATGATTTCAGTAGCTTATAACAAAGACTGTCATTTGTCACTGATGACAAGTTTTGTGAAACAGGTCCCAGAAGTTCTCTATGGACCAAGTATTGTGAAATTTGCCACTGTTGGATGAGGAGAGGCATGTGTAACGCATGACTAGTCTAAGTGGAAAAAGGCCCAGCACTAGAAAGACCATTTCAGTTATACATGTAGACAAATGTCGTTTCTATTTTTTATGAAACCTCTACCGAGTGCAAATCAACTGACAAACACAAACACAAAATCTTCCCTTTCTTCCAATGCAAGTGAAACGAGTATCAACATAAGAAATAATAAGTGATTTTGAAACCGCACCAAAATCTTCAACTATAGGTTCTCATTCTTTTCATAAATGTAGTGATCAGGTAATATTATGTTATCCACCATTTTCTTTTCTCAGAGTAGAAGTATATTTTCAAAAGCAATTTCATTTCATACATTATACATTGCAGGCTAAGTTTTTCAGAGGCCACCACTTCCGAAGAGAGCCAAACCAGTGAAGGTGAAGATAGTGTCGGGGATGAAAGAGAGAGCCAGGAGAGTGGATCATCCTCTGAAGGAACTGTCAAAGCCCCTTCCAGCCAGTCGGAACTCAGTCAAGAAGAAGGGGATGGACAGACAGAGACTGAAGAGGATGATGCAAGCGGGCCTGTCGAACAGTGAGTATTGAGAATATTTGGAATTCAATCCAGAGCTTTGGCAGAACATTAATCCTATGAAGAAAAAATGAGGTCTGCCCCCTACCCCTTTACGTTTAGTGTGTTCTGCTTTTGACTTAAAATTAAAGGGGGAATTAGCAAAGAAAATAAGGTAAATAAAATGTCCATTTAAAATAGAATATTAGGAATTCTAAAATCATAAATACCATCATAACTAGTGGAGAATTTTAAGGAACTCATTCCACTGCCACCATCCATATAAATATATGTGTAACCTGTAGCAGGGTGACTGCTCCTCAGAGCTATGAACCCATCACAAGTAACCCTAATTAAAGGACCAATTTCCATGGAGATCTGTCCTTTTAAAATTTACCCTTTAAAAACTATATGGGGAGTAATTAGGGCATCCACATGCATGGGATAGTTGCCAGAGGGTAGTTAGCCCTTCCACAACAGGATTTATTAAAGAGCTTAATTGATCATATCTCGCTCTTCAAATTGGCAACAAAAATGTATTTTTGTGTGTTACTACATTTTTGTAATATCACTGTAAAGAGGAGGCGCGATAGCTCAGTTGGTAGAGCAGTGGTATCATAACCCGGTGACCCGGGTTCGAAACCAAGTCGATGCACTAGTGCCCTTTGGTAAGGCATTAATCCTCATTACCAGGTTCCTCAAGTCGTCGGTCGTCTGGTTGCTTACTTACAAGCATTTATGCTTTCCTAGCAGCCAGGTAAAATAACCACCAACACAAATACATGGGTAGGATCCTTGCTGAAAAGTTGGAAAAAGTGACAAATTTTGATCGAAAAACAATGATTTTAGACCTCTCTATGTGTTGCCAATGATTTTTGGAGCTTATTTCCTTTTTGAAATTCCAAGCATTAAAGGTAATATAGTCATGCAAGGATGCAACAACATTTTTGATGAGATCGGTTCTGAGACATTTTTGCCCTTTCTTCTCGTGCATCTGGGGAGTGTTTCTCAAAGATTCTAAGTAGAAATTAACTCTAAGTTGGACTTAAATATTATGGAAAGCCATTAGCATCTTTGAAATATTTGGTAAAAATATTTTTGAAAGGCATAAAATGTTTATTCAAATCATTCATATTTTCTATCATTAAGGAGATTTCATATTCTTGTTGTGGAATTTATAAAATGTCTAAAATACTTGAATTTCTGCTTTTGAGTATATTTCATTTTAAGGCTCCAATGGCTGTCCATAATTTTTAAGTCAAACTTAGTGTTAAGTTCTACTTAGGATCTTTGTGAAACACCCCCCTGGTATATTTTTGTAGGGCTCTGAATCAAAAGTAATTGAACCAAACCACACAATGCGGAAGGATTATCGTGAAAGGTTTAGGGGATAGTTTTTTTAAGGGTGAAAGTCAATTGAGCAGTTGTCCCAGAATCTTGTTACCCCTTAAGCTCATAGACTTATTATTTATCACATGCTAACAAATCAAGATCATGCCTTTGAAATCATGTTTAGGATTTTAAATGAGCTTACAGCGTAGACATGGTTTAGGATGAAAGGTGTCAGTGAATAAGTTTTGTAATTTCATTATCTTTTTCCTTATTGCAGTGATGACCAGCAGAGTAGCCAGACAACCAGTGAACCATCATCACCTCAAGAAGAGGTACCTGAGCCTCAGGCCGAAACCACTTCATCAAGCGAACAGGGTACTACTGCACAGACCAGAGGGAGCAAGAGGCGATCAACCCGGCCTGATGGTGACCTAAGTGGCCCAGTCCCCAGGGAGACGAGAAGCAGAAAGAGTATATCTCAGTCAAAGAACTTTGTAGAAAATGAAGAAATGGATGAAAGAGAAGTAGGGAGAGAAGCAGTGAAAGCAGTAGAAACAAGAGGCAGGAGAAGCACTCGACAATCAAATGCAAGTGTGCTAAATGAAAACGAGCTTCAGAAGGATAACGAGAAGTCAGCAAAGAAAGGTGCTGATACAAGACGTAGAAAAAGTACTCGACAGTCAAAAGCGAATGAAGGAAAAGTTGATAAAGATGCCGTGAATGACAAAGAGATTGACACAAATATTAAAAACAGTTCCAGACGGAGCAGAAGTATAAAGCCTTCAAACGTGAGCGTAAATAAAGGAAATGATATTGAAATAGATTTAGAGAAACAAGAAGAGAAAGCTGGAGGTACGAGACGCAGGAAAAGTACTCGTCAGTCAAAAGTTAATGATGCCGTGGATGACATAGAGATTGACACAAATACGCAAAACGGTTCCAGACGAAGCAGAAGTTTAAAACCTTCAAACATGAGCATAAATAAAGGAAGTGATACTGAGATGGAGTTAGAGAAGCAGGAAGAGAGAGCTGGAGGTACAAGACGCAGCAAAAGTACTCGTCAGTCAAACGTATCAATAAAAGACGTGCAAGAAGACATAGTCGGAGATAAGGAAACAGATGATGTAACATCAAATCTCAGAAAGAGTCCTCATCAGTCAAGCAGATTAGAAAGGGAGATCAAGAGAATCCACGATAGAAGTATCCGTCGGTCAAAGGGAGTGGAAGATCTTAAAGACGATGTCGAGAAAGAAACAGAAGTGGTCAAGTCAAGACGTAAAAGTAAACAGCAATCAAATGCCCCTCCTGGAAAAGGGGTTGAAGAAGAGAAGGGTGGAGAAGAGGAGGATGAAGGACCGGAAGATGAGGTAGCTCCAGAGACAGATGCAGAAACTGCTGGAGAGATAGAAGGAGAGAAGGTTGAAGGAACCAAGGAAGAGGAAGTTTTAGAGACAGAAACAGAAGATGAGATTGTTACAGAAACAGAAGAAGAAGAAGGAGAAAGAAATATTGAAGAACCAGAATCGGAGGAGGCAGTGGACACAGAAGAGGAGAACGTTGGAAAGGCTATTAAGCAAAAGGACAAAACTGTTCTGGCATCAAAATCTGATGTTGTTGAAGATGAAGATGATGATGACACAGAGAAAGTCTTCTTTTCTTTAAGAGCAAGTTTTGCAGTTCCATCAGTTCTTGAGGCGGAAGATGAATTTGAATTTGCTGATGCCGATTCGCAAGAATATGGCCTATTGGATGACACACAGAAAGGAAATCGCAAAAAATCAGGGAGAACAAATAGAAAAACTATTGCAAAAGGAGGTAAGAAAAATGATAAGGAAATGGTACAAAAAGAAAAGCCAGAAAAGTTACCGAAATCCACAAGGAGACCGACCCAGAAGGATAAACAGGAGAGCAAAATGGGGAAAGTACAGAAGAAAAAGGCAAGTAAAAGAGGATCGGAAATCGGCAGGAATGATGATCAAAAGAAATTAAAGGAAAGTCCTGAAGAGAGTATAAGTGGAGATGGGCATGACTCCAAACTAGTGATGGGAGGCAAGAAGAACAGAGGAAAGAAGTCTAACCAACAGAAAAAACAATTACAAAGGAGCCAAAGGTCTTCTGAGAGCACATCCCAGGCTAGCTCTTCCGATGCAGATGCTGGCTCACAGGTCGATGATGACCAAGCTGCTGCTGTGGATCTTCCACAAAAGAATCAGAGAAAACCACGACAAAAGAAACCCTCCAATCAGAAGGCTAGCTCTTCTGATGCAGATGCTGGCTCACAGGTCGATGATGACCAAGCTGCTGGTGTTGATCTTCCACAAAAGAATCAGAGAAAACGACGACAAAAGAAACCCTCCGATCATCCCTCAGAGGCCACCAACAGTTCTAAGACAGCCAGTGACGAAACCCTAGGGGTCGATGAGGATGGATCCTCGACAGGCAAGGCTGGGTCTAGCTCCAGTGCGTTCAGGTCACGTCGGAGCAGTGTCCACTTTACCACCAAGGACATGATCTCTGTCGGTGGAGACATTAGCATCCATCAAGTCTCGAGCGCTGAGGACAAATCTTCAGACAACCAGAAGGTTCCACCTACTACAGCTACTCTCTCAAAGGACCACAAGAAGTCCAGAAGATCGTCTAAGGGGAGATCAAGCGGCGGCCGTGCCAAGACGCGGGACGAGGCGAAAGAGGATGAGACCAGAAACGTGGAAGAACATCTGAGTGGTCAGTCATCGCATGAAAGCACAGCAGAGAGTGATCGAGAGACAGCTGATCAAGGACAAAGTAGGAGAGGAAGGAAGAAGGGAAACCGAAAGAAACCGTCAAAGCGGCAGTCTTCGGATGCAACCTCCACAACCTCTGAAGGTTCTCGTAAGTCTTGGCATGGTGAAACAAAAAAACAAATATTTAATTTTTTTGTGGGCCATTTTTTAACTTCACTAGTTTTGGCCAGGAAATGTTTTACTTTATAGTATTAAATATAGTGTTGTTGTGAAAATTGAAAGTTACACTCTTGAAGTCTGGTAATGAATTTTGATGTGGGAAGAATTTTGCTTTGAATTAACCTTGAAATTTGATCATACAGTAGATGAAAAATAGAAGTTTGTGTAGGATAGCTACACTGAAACAGGACATTCATCATATCCTTGAACTGTCTATTGAAAGAAAGAAATTGTAAGGGTTTTCCACTGAGGATGGGGAAAGCAGGATAACCAGACTTTGTGATGTCATTGAAAGAAGAGCATCACACTATACAAGTGGTGTTGGATATACAGAGGATTATTGTTTATAGAAACTAGACTTGAACAGGAACCAATAGGGAACAGTGTGTGAAGAGGATCGTTCTCATTAAAAGGAGAGTGGCCTGTAAAACACAATAGGGTGGGATCAAGGATTATCTGTCTACTGTCATCTAGACTTTCTAATTGTTCAACAATTATCCTCCTACCCCCTCATAACAGTTATCAGACATCTACAACATGGCGATCGTCAAAATAGCATCCTTTAGCAATCAATAACAAAGTGACAGCTAGCTTCAGTCTAGCTGTACATGTCTGGGGAAGGCATTTGACCTTCGACTTTGAAACTGTCAATAATTTTTGGATGTGTAATTAAATCATTTCTTATGATGAATGACCTAATTATGACAAATGATTTCCTTCTTGTAGTCAAAACTGATGAGGAAGATGGGGTCAGACGGACGAAACGTCACAGAGCACCCCCTCGAGAGTACTGGCACGACAGTATCCAACATAGTAAGTCATTATTGTCTAGTGGGACTAGACTTGAACCTGACACAATAGGGAACAGTAAGGGAAGGGTATCCTTCTCATTTAAGGAGAGTAGCCTGTGAAACATAATGAGTGGGATCTAGGATCATCAGCATTCTTCTGTCACCTAGACTTTCTAATTGTTCAACAATTGTCTTCCTACCCCCTATTATTGATTTTGTAATTATGCAACAGTGCACCTTGCCCCTTTCAAACTGAGTGTAATCTTTTAACAATTAATGTTGTTCCCATTTACCATGTACATGTTAATCTCTATGTACAGACTGCTCAAGGAAGGTGAGAACAGCTTTATTTATTGGCAGGTGGTTTTATTTAAAGATTAATTATCAGGATAGATTCGACTTCAAAACTCTGTTTGGTATAGACAGTGGTCCTTGTATACATGTTATTAGTACAGCAGTCTTCAATGTTTATTTTTATAATCTTTTGCTTACAGCTGAGGATCATACTGATACTACCCAAGTCTCGGTTGATCACCATGATGCAAACCAAAATCAATCCGACCAGTCCATTGACCAGTCCACTGACCAGCCCACTGACCAGTCCCCCAAGGGTCCAACCCCCCCTGGCAAGTCCCCAAGCACGTCCAGCAGTGGAGCAAGGTCAATAACGTCCACAGGGTCTATCCTGAAAGTCAGCAGGAACTGGGATAAGAGACCCAAGAACAAGAAGAATAAATATTCCATCCTCTACACAGAGAAGCCACTCCGGAAGGCTTATATCAGTAAGTGTTTAATCGTATCCAAAAACAAACACTGTAGCTTCTTTCACAAGGTTTATTCTTTGGAACAACCGAACACTTTCAAATTTAAAAATGTTTATAATTTTTTTTTTTTTAACCCAATGCATACAAATTATCATTCACGCTGCATACACTGTAGCTCAAAGCTAGTAAGCAATGGGCTAGGAATACACCATCGCTATTGTTGTAATATCCACACATTTTGTTATCCTTTTTTCAACTAAAGAAAACTGGCAGCTAGCTTCAGGCTACCAGTACATGTCTCAGGAAAATATGGCCTTAGACGGGGAAATCATTCTTGAATGTTACATTAACTAGGGATGCCAGTTTTCAGGCAATAGCCTGAATTCAGGCCCATGTGAGTTATTTTCAGACCATACTTAAGGCTTTTTGTGTATAAAAAGCTCATTCTAGGTAATTTTTAGGCCCTTCTGTTCAATTCTAACTGGCATCCCTGATTTACTTATTTCCAATGATAAATGACCTAATTTTGACACTGATTTCCCTCCTATAGTCAAACCTGATGAGGAAGATGGAGTCAGACGGACGAGACGACAGAGAGTGCGCCCTCTAGAGTACTGGCGTAACGAACGTCCACTCTACGAACGTCGGAAGTCAGGGGGCTTGCTCTGGCTGGTATCATCTCTCCCGGAGCACCAGAGGAGAGAGTGTCTGTGAGGTCTATGAGGCAACCAGCTAAACGTAAGTGTTACTAGGAAGGAGACTTGTGTAGTCCTTTGCAAGGGTTCACTGTTAAAAGTTAAACCTGTCTTTGTGGTCACCTTTCTGTAATATATATCTCTCTGCAGTGTTAATTTACCAGTATATTGTTTCTCTAAAAGATGGAATACATGCTGTAGAACAGGGAAAAAAATGAAATAAAATAAAGATTTAAATGTTAAACATTTAATGAAAGTTGCAGTATTTTAAGGGGGAGGGGGGTCAATTTATCACCTCTCTTTAAGACCAGTAAAGTCTGCCAACCCACCATCAATGTAGTCTACCCTGATACCAAATATGGATGATATAACATGAATCTTAAAGGCATCGTTTAACAATGTTAAATCTGAGATTAATGGCCCCTTAGGAAAACTCAAAATTTGATTTTGATTTTGATTTTCATCTTGATAATCAGACAGACGATCGGCTTGTAAAATTCATGGGGTTCCTGACTGACCTAAAGGTTAACAATTATCATTGCACAATGAGCTAAATCCAGGATTTTGTTCAGAATCTGAGAAAAAGTTACCCAATCCCTTTAAATATTTTATTTTCAGCCAAAGGTCACCTGCCAGTGACGCCCTCTCACATCTCAATCCATGCGTCACCTCCCGTAGGGACCAGTAAAGTCTGCCAACCCACCATCAATGTAGTCAACCCTGACACCAAGCAAGAAGTCGCTATTGGTGAGTATACAAATAATACACAGTATTGAGGGCATTAGTAAGAATTACCCACACGAGGTACCTTTGGAACAGTCTAACTTGAAGGTACCGAGTGTGGGTAATTTTACTAATTCCCAAACAAAATGCTGTTTATTATTTGTTTTATAAGATTATGTTTTATTTGTTTTATAAAATGATGTTTTATAACATGATTTTGATAATGACCGGTCATTATTCAAATTACGCATTAGGCAAAATAAATGCCTGGTCACGTGTATGCTCTCAACCAATCATTTGATTAGGATCCATGTCATCATCTTACAATTCTTCATATTTCAGTAGTGTTGTAAATTTCCAAGTTTGATTAAAAGGCAGTGCGTAGGTAGTGCTCTAGTAGACAGGCATCGATTATCATTTGCTTAATCCTTCCTCTGCTTATAATGCTTGTTAGGAAAACCTATAATGCTGTAAGCTTTCATGTCAAGGCTCTCCTATCTTTTGACACTGAATATTTATAATTCAGCCATCGGTTATTCCACAAAATAAAAGAAATTGCAAAAACAGATGTACAGTATGATTCATTCGTGACAATTCATGTACTGTGTTTCAGCTAGGAATATTAAACTTCAATGTCCAATCTGTATGCCAAGCTTCATGATATTGTTTGTATATATGATACACTTTGAAGCTGAGAACTGTTTCCCCCTATTCATCAGAAGATGCTCCATCTTATAAAGAGTTGATATCAATTGCAACTATGTACATAAAAGATAGGAGACTGCAATCTTGCAATTGATTGGAGGACTTGCAACTCTTTGTAAGATAGGGCCCAGGGTGGTGTTTCACAAAGACTAACATAGGCTTTAAGTTGGACTTAAGTATGGCAGGCCGTTCATGCCACTGTTTTTCTCACCATTTACTGGCATTTGTCTCTCAAGGAACATACAAATCATGGTCACAAATCTACAGAATTTATGTATTTTGATAATTCATTATTGAAGGAAAAAATATTATTTAAAGATCATAATGGTGAGAGTAAATAGTGGCATGAATGGCCTGCCACAGTTAAGTCCAACTTAAAGTCGATCTTAATCTTTGAGAAACACTCCCCAGGTCTCATAATTTTTATCGCTCCTTGTCTGAGGGGCCTGACTGCCTCCTCCAACTATTCATTTCTCTCAAGTTTTCTCTCATCACCCTTTTTTGCATGTGAATTCAAGACAAAACGTAGCCTCTGTGTTCTTGTGCAGTCAAAGAATAATCCATGATACATTTCTTTGTACCTATTAGATGCTGTGGCTACATCCAAGATGCTCAAGTTCACTGGTCCCAGTGGCTTGCCTGCTAAACCAGATGATGCTATCACCATCTCAAAGGCTCTTTCACAGAAAGCCTTTGCAGCAGGTAAACCAGGGCCCTCTTTATTGTTATCTACAACAAATGTCACATTTCTATTTCAATTTTGCTCACAGCAACTCAAATTCAATATTTCAGTAGCTTATTATAACAATTATTGTTATTTGTTATTGATAATAACTTAATGAGCTTCATGAAATGGGTCTAATTTCTACTTTTACTTGTTATTATGTTAACTTTAACTATTTTTTACCATTCCATTATTGTTCATAGTTCTGATATCAGATGGAAATAGTAACATACTGATCTTGTGTTCCTACATAAATATTGGAATGAATTAAATTAATAAATGAAATATGTACTTATATTTTCCTGTTTTGTGGAGGGGAATTCTTTTAGGCCCTTTATGTCATCCCTGTATTCTTAGCGAAACACTATTTAAGAATGTAAAAACAAACAAGCTAATCAAGCAATAAAACATTACAAACATGAATTATTTCAAATGAAAAATGAAAAGGTTATTGTATGTATAGGTCTGTTTTTGGTTAATTTACCTACTTGTGTAAGTGTGGTGAACAAAGATACATTTTAATCTTTTATTTTCCATTCAGGCATTCTGACTATCCGGCCTTTTGGGGAGAAAGGATCCCAGCTTGTACGACGTGACACGATGATATTCTATGTTGTTCGAGGCAAAGTTGCCATGACCCTTCACGAGACGAGCCAGATATTACAGAGTGGAGACTGGTTCTTTGTTCCTAAAGGTGAATATTTATCCTTGTTCGCATTGTGCGCTTTTTACAAGCCTTGCATAGACATTAGGCAGCAAACTGCTTAAAGCCCCACTACACTACTTGTAGCTACTTGCTCCCTCTTTATAGAAAACAATGCCTAAGCGGTGCCCGTTGGTCCCCCATGATCGTCTTTTTCTTATGTTAGTTGAGAGCTGAGTTGATGAGATAACCACCTGTCAGTGACCATGCTGGGTGGTCTAATCCCTCCTGGTTATACTAGTACAGATGGGCTTTAGGGGAAAAAATGCTCTAAAAGACAGAAGAAAAATCAGAGAAGCAAACTGGTGAAAGTTTTGAACGAAATATGACACAAACAAAGTAATCTGTAATCACTTTATGTGTTTTACTAGATGGATTTTCAAGGCTATAGTATACGCTCAACCTGTAAATAACTAGAGCTGCTTTTTTTTTTTATTATATGCTAGAAATTATTTGTATTTGCTATAAAAATCACCATCCTTATTACCCTTGAGTGGTTCTTATACACAGGTAAGGTTTACTGTATTTTGATGGTTTTGTTTGTTTGTTCTTCCCGTCATTTCAGGTAACGTTTATAACATCACGAACCTGCGGAGAGACGAGGCCAAGCTGACTTTCTTCCAGCTAAAAAGTTCATGAAATTCGAACGAGCAAAACAGGGCCTTGAGCATATAACCTTGCACTTGCATGGAGATTACGACGATTCTTCAAACTTTGCTTTTGAAGAGCAACCAAGAAGTACGGACTTTCTGTATTTTGTACCGAAATTAGAGAATATGAATGGTTTGTTACAGAAATCCCAATTCTGAAGATCAAGGTACAGTATTCAATGTGATACTTTGTATGAGTAAAACTTATTCTTTACTTTGGCTTAGCTAAGTAAAATGTCTTGACTTGTATTCAGATCACATTTAAGCAATTAACTTTTGCAAGCAAACTTATGCCAAAATACCTACTGATAAGCATTGTGATATCACACGGTCAAACAAAAATAATGCACAATTTATGCGTCGTATTAAGTGTGCGCTAATATTATTGTGCGCAGCTTATGATGACCAATCAATGCTTCCAAAATAATTGGCTTGAGTCTGCTAGCGAGCTGTCTTTTAATTTAGGGTAAAATACTTAGCCAGAAGCATCAAACGAATACTGAAGTTGGCTACCAGTAAGTATTTTATCTAAGTTTTTTTTATCTGAGTGAAATACTCATATTTCTGGTTTAGATATTGAATTGAATACCGGCCCAGTTTCTGCGATGTTGTATTCTTTTCATTACAGAAATAGTGGTACCCTCAACAAAGTAGTAATTTTCAGCCGTTGGGGAAAAAATGCTCTTGTGAAAGTTGGCAGCTCTGGGGGTCGTTTCACAAAGATACTAAGCGGAACTTAACTCCAAGTTGGACCTAACAATTATGGAAAGCTCTGAGCATCTTCGAAAATAAAGCTATTTTAAAACTGGCATAAAACGTTGATTCAAATCTTTCATGTTTTCTTTTATCAAGGACATTTCATGTTCTTGATGTGGAATTTATGAAAAGTCTACAATACTTGAATTTTTGCTTTTGAATATATTTTATTTTAAGGCTACAAATGGCTCTCCATAATGTTTAAGTCCAACTTAGAGTTAAGTTCGACTTCGGATCTTTGTGAAACACCCCCCTGGTGTGTATCTTTTTGGACACTTTCCAAGTGCAAGTAGCGGAATTACATTTTGTATATGCAGTGTAACGTATATTTGCATCTCATGAATTTATAGATTTTACTGTCATAAATAAAATATGCATGGAACATTGTGCAGTGGAGAACTTAGGTAGAGTATGGATAGTCTTTTTATGATTTTTAAAATGTATAAATGAGTCATGAAGCATTACAAAAGTGGGGCATGTGTATTACCATCACTGTCAGATTGCAACATAATTTTCCTGCGATGAAGGGTACTGTCAATAACAAATATCCTGTATGTTTGAAGTGTTCAAAAATGATATTGCTAAAACTATAATGTGAAAAAAGGTAAGCCTTCTTAATGCATAATAGTTCCTTGATCAAATGTCTAGTAAATTGTAAATTTTATAGTAAATATCTTTTTATTAATAAGATTTCAATATACATTACATGTACTTGTATATCTGATGTCTATTTAATGTAAACTGTGACAATTAGAGGTTTCTATATTAGAAAGTAGGTACATTCATTAGAAGGTTCAAGTGGAAATAATTTCATTTCTTATTCTTGATTTCTTACCGTAATCAATATTTCAGTAAATGTATGACATGAATGAAACATGTTATAAAATTTGTGTATACAGTATATATATATATATATATACATGTATATAGAACTTTTGTGATATATCATATATACCCGGTACATGTGTTTATTTGCTGGTGGTGTATTACTCTCATTTTAAATGCTTTTAATGCATTTTGGTTGGAAAAGCTCTGATTATTTAAGCTACTTTATAACTTCAGAAGGTTTGTTGTGCCAAAAAAAGCCATACAACATACTTCATTCATACCACTAGGTATAAGGACTTCAGCTTTCTCATTGTCATTGGCTTTTGGTGTAAATGTTATGAGTACTCTTAACATTTTTGGGGTGTAAATGCTTCTTCTTTCAGACTTTCTCACATGAATTGAAAAGGCATGAATCTTCACATTGTTTTGATAATAATAATAATAATGAACGTTATTTAGAAGGCAAAGCGAGGCAGTTGCTATTGTCCTTGATCACCACATAATAATGTAATTTCATGTTAAGAGGCAAAAGGGCCTTGAACGTTTCAAAGTATTATCCAACTTATGTTTGATCATATTTGTTTGGATTTTTGTATAATTTTTAACTGTATTTTCTGCCTTGCACTGCACAGTAAGCACTGTATATACATGCATTAGTTTGATGTACATTAGAGATGAATTAACTAACTGTAAATAAATTGTAAATAAACCTATCAATCTGCTATAAATATCGTCTATACCAGCCTTCATTATTTGTATGTTCATGTATGAGTACGATAAGTCCTGTATAAAATGCTTGCAGTGATGACTAAACGTGAATTGTAATGATAAAATTTCCTTAGATGAATAATCATTGATCTGCAGATTGTGTGAGAAAAAGCGATAACTATGCTGTGAATTGCATACAAAGTGAATGTGCTCTGTGAACATGCACAATCTTAACCTGCCTATAAAGGCTACCCTTTTTTTAAACCCCTAAATCTATCTACATGCATATACTTTTGCATCTTATGGATGTTTTTTTTTCCTGGGGAGCTATGAAGAGTTATTCCATTAACCTGTTATTAATGAATGAACTAAAATAGTTGGAATCCAGGCTGCATATATTCCTTGATGCTATGTCGGGAAAGCCTCTGACAAGTTTTCATTTTTTCAAGAACAACCTTTGTTTAAAAAGCATGGATAAATTTGAATGTTAGTAAACTGGTCTATTGTACTTGAAAACATTCTTTTTCTGGCACTGACAGTCTTCTTTGCCATAGTTTGTTTTGGTCTACCGTACCGGTATTTAAATCTGCATTGTATATTGCTCTAAATTTTACTTGCTTTGGGAGACGTTATCTTTTAGGGCCCACTCAATCTTGCTCAATATAGCTCAATAGACACTATTTCACTCTGCTTCCAGCTACATTTACCTCTCATATTCTCAGTTTGTTTTTCAGGTAAGATACAGATGTACTTGTAGGACAACAACATGAAGAAATTTAATACTTCTCCTCCCCCCCCCCCCCTTCAAATTCAGAATTTCATGAGTGTCGTTATATTTGAACTCGAGACGTGGCCTGTTAGAAATATGACATCACCCATTTTTGTTTCTGTTCATATATTTCAGCAAATAGAACTGTTGGAGCATGCATTAATTATATAATGTAATTTAGTATATCAAACATTAATGCAGGTGTCATTTGTAAGATGCACCTTTTGACCCCCGGGGATGGTGCGTCATGGTTGCGTCATGTTTCCCAAAATCGCGACGCACAGTACCGTCATGGCCGCAAAATGTCCGTCACAATACTGACCCATATGTGCGTCATAGTAAGTCACTTTACCACGTTGCGTCATTTGGTGTGTCAATGGGACCGTCACTTTCTCCAAGCAGAAGTGTTTCTCAAATGTGCGTCATTGGCTAGTCATTTTCATGAAATGGTGTGTCATATGTTTGACTCAAATGTGCGTCGATGGAATGTAATGGTGTGTCACTTTCTGTGACGGAAGGTGCGTCATGGTATTAAAATGTACGACTCACATCGGTACAATGACGCACCATTCCCGGGGGTCAAGAGGTGCGTCTTACAAATGACAAGTGCATAACCCATGTATAGGCCTACTACCGATGACTGCATTACATTTTTTCGGAACAGAATACACGGACAACAACGTCTTTAACAAAATGCAATCAAAGACAAATATTCATTCTACTATAGACATGGCAATTTAATGACAAAATCATTTGCACGATTTGAAAATTTGAAAATGACTTGCAAGTAAAAGTACTTCACACATAAAGAATACCAGTACACGCAATCATCTCCAAGAGTTTGAAGGGAGAGTCCACCCTGATATTGATAAAAATTGTATTGTGTTGATTTAAAAGAAGTAAAGAAATGAGAGAAACATGTCAGCAAAAGTTTAAGCAAAAACTGATTAAAAATAAGAACGTTATGAATTTTTAAAGGTGCGATCGATCAAATAGAAATTGGCAACTCTGCGACACATCTTGTGAGCTCCCCTCCCATTTGCCCTGTACTGAAACACTTAAAATATATTCCCTTAAGAAAATTTTCAATCATACATTCATCTTTAATATAATCTTTCCAAATATGTTTTTATACAACCCTTGTATGAAACAAATTTATTCCGTCATCAACAACATTCTAGGAAAATGAAATTTTTTGACATTATCTGTTCAGAGCACATTTCACTAATTTGTTACTCTCATTTTTCTACTTCCATTAAAACCAACTTATTATCAGAGTGGATTTCTCCTTTATTTATCATGAAATGAAGAGATGAAGAAACACAGCAGCAAGAGAAGTTGAATTCTTTTCCCCTATTTCAGGTTCTTTCCCAACACGTATCACACAAATTATTGTGATTTGAGTTTCAAAGACCTGTTTACTGAAAAACGTGCATTGTGTGCATACAGGTCAACTACAAGTTGTTCTTCACTACCAGCAAGTTTGAAAACTGCAAGGAGGATGGTCTCTACTCGAGTATACAAAATATCATATATCTACATTTACATGTGACATTTTGATAGTTTCTGGTGTAAGGCATCCATAAATTTAAATTCATTAGTAAAATGAACTAGTATGGCCAGCTATACATACATGTACATGTATATTGCAACCTTGCATAGCAAAATGTTAAGCCTACATCACATGTAATGAAAACCTTCAAAATGCAGATAAAAATGACTAATTCCATTTGCAAAATAATGCCTTAAATTTGATCCTGATTAATGACATAATGCTTGTACATGTAATACATGTAGATGATACCAATGCTCTGACCATATTACAGAGTACACATAATTTGAAGATTCCTAAACAAAGCAGACTTTAATTTTTTTTTAAAGTTTTAAAATTGGCATTGTTTGCACTTTGCATGACCTGTATCTGGTTTATGAAATTATGATTTCTGCATTGATTTGTCAAACTCTTTATCTTATAATAAATGTATAGTAGAAGGGCAAAGGGACATGCATTACAACACAAATTCAGCATAAAATGACCCCTGACCTTAAATGACCTCCGACCCCTATACACCATTAAAAGAAAGGCTATATGCCATAAATAGCACACTTATCCACACACAACAGAATAAAAATAGTCAAATGTTTCATTATACATAATGATGGAATGCTGCAGTATAAAAGTTGTCTTTCTAGTTTACAAGTATACTATACATCTACATCATACTTATATAACCTGTATCCAAGCTGTAATGAATGAAGTAGGTACAAGAATATTTTGTCCTTTTACTTGTGTTCTTCAGTTGCTCAAATAGATATTTTATGTCATGTACTATATACTTAATTTACGATTTCATCATAATTTGGCCGAACTCTAGTAAGGTAAATAGTCAAAAGGCAAGCCATATCAGGCTGATAATGAGAAAGTACGTCCATCCATATCTGAACTTGAATCACTGAATCAATTAAAAGGAAAGGTTAAAAGAAGTCATGATTGATGACAAAATAGAAATAAAATTGATTTTAATTAAAATGGCAATTAATACAGACATACTGCAGCTAATTTCACCTTGCACTTAATGGAGTTAGTTGGAAAAATGGACAGAAAGCCAAAATCTGACAATATAGACAGGAGGTACAGGAACAAAGAGCAGGGAAAAATAATGGTCTGTGATTGAGTACTGTAATCACAAGAAAATAGATATAAATAGTAATGGCCCCTAACTTTCACAACAAGGAATGGACTAAACTCAGGTAATATGGCAGATAATACATATTCTCCATTTTTAAATATGAACAAGGTTTTACAACTAGTTTTGAGTATGTACATGTATATCATGCAAGGCTCTAATGAACTTCTCTATAAATATGATTTTAAAAAACAGACTATATTCTTATGCGTGCATACTGTTTAATACCCAGTTATCATTTTTTTTTAAAAGGAGAAAACTCCCATCAAGGTATGTCAATTTCATCTCACTGCCAAAGGGCAATTACAATGACTGTAGCAAGGGTGACCTTTAAAAAAATATGATGACATGTTTATAAATGGCATAGAAATAATAAACAAGCATGAATAATAAATAGGCAACAGGAGCAAAAGTGGCAGTAGATGCTAATTGATGTAAAAATAGTATTTGTTGTTGTGAGCTGTAGTAGAAGAAGTAAAATTAGCATTTTTGAAATAACAGTAGTAATAGTCATAGAAGTAGTAAACATAATGGTAGAAGTAGAAATAAGTAGTTGTAGTAGCTACCGTAGTCATGGTAGCAACTAGAGTACACAGGTGTATCCATAGCAATTGTCAAAGTTGCACTCATAGCATTTGTACATGCAGTAGCAATAAAGATTTTGTATATTAAAATAGTAGAAGTATGAATTAGGATCAAATAAAGTAGCTCCTGTGAAAGCACTAGAAATATTTGGTCATACAGTACTTGTTTACCAAGGTGACACAAGCATTTTTAAAAACATTTTTTAAAACATGTTCAATCATATTTTATATATAAAACATGACAAGAAAGTCTGCAAAGAATATAATCAATGGATCTTTAATCCATGATAAAGTTAAAGTTTTCTTTTCAAAAATATGAAAGCTTCAGTTTGGTTGAATATGTACATGAAACAGATAGGCACTTCTTGCACAAAGAGATGAGAGACTTTACATACATGTTAGGGCGATTCTGCATAAGTAAAAAGTGACAATTTGACAATAGTTTCTTCATCCATGAATTTGAAAATCAATTTTCTTTCTAGTATAACTACAGAGCATGATGGATATCATGGCTATAAAACAAAATGTCATACATTATTTGTATAGTCTGCAAGGCTTGAAAATGTTGTCAAACAATCCTCTTTACCAATACAAGATTGCCTAAGAGAGAAACTAGTTATTCAACTCACACACCCCCACATGATACAGCATGCATTTTTACTTTGTATATATCACAAACAGCAATATATATATATATATATATATATATATATATATAAGTGAATACAAAAGAACAGCTAAATCTTGTTAAGTTTTAGTTCTCATTGAATACCAAAAGTAGAGGTTAATTTTGAGCTTCAGTGAAAAAAAAGGAAGGATATAAGAAAATCAAAAAAATATCTTGAAATAGAAATATTTGTTTTTCAGGCTGCAATCCCTGGAAAACAATTCTCACTACCGCATATAGCAATATACATGTACATTCTCATAATGCATTGTGCCTCTGAACAATTATTCTCAGTACAATTTTGTAGACTCACTAACTTTCGGTGATCCTAAAACATGTATTCTGCTATTCTTCGATTTACTAGTAATTTATTATCTGTAATTCTTAATCTTGTTCGACAGTTACAAATTTTGCAAAATACACAAGCAGTAACGGTAAGTATGTTGATTAATTGAAAGTAATGTACCAGCATTGGCAAATGCCAGCGGTTGGAGAAATTCTCTCAAAAAATGAAAACTTGGCATGCTGCAATAGCAAAAGTAGATTCTTTTCCCCAAGCCATGATTGGGCTCTATTGTCAGAAATGTTCAAGAATTTCCCATGATATACAGCAGGGTCACATATTTCATAAATTTACATCATTAGAGATTTAGGCAAAACTACATTTCATTTCTAGTCTCATTAACAGTTAAGTGTGAGTCCAATACTTTGTTCCCCGTTTTGACAGAAAATAAGTTTGTGCGACTGCAAACGCCTGATAAATTCGCTAGTAAAATTAGAGTGCCGCATACACAACGTCTTTTAAAAAATGCAATCAAAGAAAAGTTATTATTCTACTATAGATGTGGCTTAAATGTTCTAAGCTATATGCGGTAGGGAGAATTATGACAGAACATGAACATATAAAATAGAGGAGTAGAATTTTCATGGTATTGCACAACTTTTGTATCATAATTCTAAACTGACCATGTAACAATTAATTGGAAATCTATATTCAATCTACAGTTTAAAATAAGGCTTTCCTCAGTTTTCTTAACACTATTCTCCATTTTGCATTTGACACATAGATTTAACACACACACACACACAAAATAACAAACAAATCAAAGCTGACCCCTCCCCCTGCCTCCACCCACTGCAAAAGCTTGGATGCCCCTTAGAGGAAAACCAAGAGCTAATTAAAAGACAACTAGGTATTTTTAGCAGTAGGCCTACCATACATGAGGATGGCCGACACATCAGGTACGATATACTCGTATGCAACCATCTAGATTACTCACAAATGCATTCCTAATCCTCACAGTTGCATTACTAAGCCTCGAAGTCATTTTATCACAAATGTGTAAATCACAATTGTAACAATTTCATTATTGATTGCTTTTTTTTCTTCATAATTCTGAGTTGGCCTAGTAAAGAATTCCATAAGACTAGTAAATGACTGCATCCCACTCAAATAGGATTAGCCCTATAAGGCGCAAGTGCATGTCATCAAAACACACTGGAACTTAAGTACATCGTACATGTATGCTAATTATCACAAGATAGGCACGAAAATTTCAATCATTTCTGAAATATACAATCCTCATTCAATCATTTGTAAATCACTTCAAAATATTATTTCCATTTTACACACTGCATTTCAGTACATTAGAAACATAACAATGATAATAAATAGCAGAAAGTGAAATGACTATTTAAAGAATTGTCACTAGCCTATTTCATTGGACGGCGAGTTGATTAGAAGTCTCTTATAGATACAATTTTACAATTCACAATTTCACACAATAAATGAGCATATAATCACATGATTTCCTAGAAGTCATACAGAAATATAAATCTTATCAATCTAAAGGCTTCACATCAAAATCTTAACATGTATACATTTAAAGAACAATGTACTTTGATATAAGCATACCAAATAAGTATTCTTGGTCCAATTCAGAAAATGACTTCTTTTTTTTCTTGACAATTTCTCCCGATCTCCAATGGATATTGACTTGGCCACAACAAAATTATATATTGCTTAAAGTGAACACTGAACACATAAGTGGAGGTACACTTGTTGTAGAATTACAAAGTGAATGTTCAGGAAATTTGAGAATCTCATTCAATAATGACACAAAAATCAATTCAAAGATCAAAACATTTCTTCACACACTGTGTCGACTTTTGTTGCTTAACCGTTTGGCATTTGACGCTAGAATTTGTTTAAAGGAAAATAAGCATTAAGTTTCTTAAAGTAGCAAAATGTTGATAAGCTCAAAGTCATTGTTTTTCAGTATGAATCAGCAAAGTTGTAGTTTAACGTCAATGACATTTTATAATATTCTTAGATACAGAACTTTCATAGGAAAAGTAAGGCAAATAGAGAGATACAAGTGTTGCCATTTTGAAGAAGAAGAAACACTGATTTCATCAGCCATTGCAAATCCCAGTCCTGCATGGGTGGCCTAGCCTAGAGAATGGAACAGATGGCACACTTGGTGACCGCCACCTGTTGCGCTTGTCTCTGCCCTCCTCCTCCACCCGTGCTGTTTCTCCCGAGGCTGCTCTGGGTGCGCAGGGACTCCACTCGGCTGGGGCTATGCATGCTCCGCGGGGTCGTGGAGTCGGCTGACTGGGAGTTGTTGGTCGTGATGATCTCGACGGCCGAGTCTTCGATCTTGACGGCCGGTTTGACCTGGATGGGCTTGACGTAGCGAGTGATCTGATGGATCACATCCTGGTTCTTCATCTCCTTGTCGGCCTTGACCCCTGACCCTCCATGACCTCCGACCCCTATGAACAAAGATCAGACCACCGTAAAGCGTTGATTAAATTTGCTTGAAACAAAGATGCGAATCACACATCATCATGGAATATAAACTGAACGCATTATCCCCAAATAAACATCTTTTTTCGTAGCTTGGCAAAAGTTAGTGGCATTTTTTGACACATTCCTTGTTGGTGATTTCAGTCATGTAAAGTGTAAACTGATACACCACAAATACTGTTTCAATATTACGTAGCCGAACCATGTTGTTAAAGAGGTAAATGTTTGGAGCAACTAAATGGTGTTATCTCTGATTGTAAAACTGTATGCTCTTGTTGGGACAACAGACAATATAAGCATGCCTCGATCTATACAACCAAATTATGAATATTTTAAGAATCATATGCACCATGATTTTAACCAAACATAGATGGAGACACCAACGTATTCGTCTTGTCACATGTGTCATCCATGTAACGGGCGTGTCTTTATACTGCGCTACGATCCTGGTATATTAGACAGCTCTTTTGCAGATATACCAATGTGTGATTGATCCTCAGCGCATCACGTGAAATCGAGTTTGAGGATATTAACTGGAAGGGGGCCGTACGTAATATACCAGTACATTCTTTGGAAGGTACAGGCGTTTCATTTTCCCTTGTGATCAAATACTCCAGAGCCCCATAGTTCAGGAAAATGCAACTCCTTGTGAAAATACAAGTCCCTTCGGCGGTCCAAGGAATGTTACAGTTAAACCTGCTTTAGTGACCACCTGTCTACAAAGACCACATTTTTTGTCTTCCTTGAAAATGGTTTCTCATTGAAAAATGTACTAAAGGAACCTGTCTACAAAGACCACCTGTCTTCAAAGACCAATTTTTGTGTTTCCCTTGAGCGATCGCTATAGACAGGTTTGACTGAATATTACACCCTCTTCCAGTTCCTATCTGTAAGATATACTCACCAATAAAGGTGACATAGATGAGCTGTGACACGATGAGGGCCATGCCGCCAGGTGGTGGCCAAGGGACTTTCCTGAAGATGATGGGAATGATAGGTTTCTTGAGCTGATCGGCGAGGCTCAACTCCCGATTACAGTTCTCTGACATGATGTATTGGGGCGTGATGCAGCACACAAACACCTGCAGCCGGCCAACATGGAAGAATGGATAATAATAATGATGATGATGATGATATTCCACGTTTATAGACAATATAAGGTATTTGATATTAAGGCTGCAACGGGTAGTCAAATTCGAATGCTCGAGTACCCGCACGGTTGACAACTACTCGGGTACGATTTCTTGTACCCGAATATTCGGCCGCAAAAAAAAAAATTAAAAAAAAAAAACTAGATGGAATTTTGACTGCGCGCAGTCGAAAATGATGCCTCCGCCATAGAGCAATTTAAACAAGTTTGGAGTTTTAAATCTCCAGTGGTTCTTGAGATATCATGATAACAATCTCAATGTATGGAATTTCATAAGTTGACCTCTGTGACCCTTGACCTTTGACCTACGTGCTCCAAAATCTAATCAGATTGTCTTCCTATGGTGATACACACTATCATTAAGTTTGAAGTTTAAATCTCCAGTGGTTCTTGAGATATTATGATATGGTGATACATACTATCATTAAGTTTGAAGTGAAATTCTCCAGTGGTTCTTGAGATATCGCGATAACGATCTCAATGTATGGAATTTCATAAGTTGACCTCTGTGACCCTTGACCTTTGACCTACGTGCTCCAAAATCTAATCAGATTGTCTTCCTATGGTGATACACACTATCATTAAGTTTGAAGTTTAAATCTCCAGTGGTTCTTGAGATATTATGATATGGTGATACATACTATCATTAAGTTTGAAGTGAAAATTCTCCAGTGGTTCTTGAGATATCGCGTTAACGATCTCAATGTATGGAATTTCATAAGTTGACCTCTGTGACCCTTGACCTTTGACCTACGTGCTCCAAAATCTAATCAGATTGTCTTCCTTTGGTGATACACACTATCATTAAGTTTGAAGTTTAAATCTCCAGTGGTTCTTGAGATATTATGATAACAATCTCAATGAATGGAATTTCATAAGTTGACCTCTGTGACCCTTGACCTTTGACCTACGTGCACCAAAATCTAATCAGACCGTCTTCCTATGGTGATACATACTATCCTTAAGTTTGAAGTTTTTACATCTCCAGTGGTTCTTGAGATATCATGATAACAATCTCAATGTATGGAATTTCATAAGTTGACCTCTATGACCCTTGACCTTTGACCTACGTGCTCCAAAATGTAATCAGATTGTTTTCCTATAGTGATACACACTATCACTAAGTTTGAAGTTTAAATCTCCAGTGGTTCTTGAGATATCATGATAACAATCTCAATGTATGGAATTTCATAAGTTGACCTCTGTGACCCTTGACCTTTGACATACGTGCTCCAAAATCTGATCAGATCGTCTTCCTATGGTGATACATACTATCCTTGAGTTTGAATTTAAATCTCAAATGGTTCTTGAGATATCGCGCTAACAAACTCAATACAAGGAATTTCATAAGTTGACCTCTGTGACCTGTGACCTTTGACCTACGTACTCCAAAATCTAATCAGATCGTCTTCCTATGGTGATAAATACTATTCCCGAGTCTTAAGTGTAAATCTTAAATGGTTCTTGAGATATTGTGATAACGGTCAAACGGGACGACGTACGGACGGACAACCCGAAAACATGATGCCTCCGGCACCACCTTCGGTGGCGGAGGCATAAAAATATATTTTCCTCCAAAATCCTGAACCACCCCGGCCCTTACCATTTCGGCCTGAAATTGTGTTTATTCAATTATCACAATATTTGCCCCTACGCCCCTATCAAAGGGATATGGGGGTCAAGATCCATCTAATGGCATGTATGGACATTCATTGTGGGGAATTAACCTATTAAAAAATATATATTTTCCTCCAAAATGCTGAACCACCCCGGCCCTTACAATTTCGGCACGAAAGTTGTGATAATTCAATTTTTTACAATATTTGCCCCTTCGCCCCTTTCAAAGGGATATGGGGGTCAGGATCCATCTAATGGCATGTATGTACATTCATTGTGGGGAAACTAGCCTATTAAAAAAATATGATATTTTCCTCCAAAATGCTGAACCCCCCGGCCCTTACCATTTCGGCCTGAAATTGGTGTTTGTTCAAATTATCACAATATTTGCCCCTACGCCCCTTTCAAAGGATATGGGGGTCAGGATTCATCTAATGGCATGTATGTACATTCATTGTGGGGTAACTAGCCTAATCAAAAAATATAATTTTTTCTTCAAAATGCTGAACCACCCCGGCCCTTACAATTTCGGCCCGAAAGTTGTGATAATTCAAATTTTTACAATATTTGCCACTACGCCCCTTTCAAAGGGATATGGGGGTCAGAATCAATTTAATTGCATGTAGGTACATTCATTGTGGGGAAACTAGCCTATTAAAAAAAATATATTTTCCTCCAAAATCCTGAACCACCCGGCCCTTACCATTTCGGCCTGAAATTGGTGTTTATTCAAATTATCACAATATTTGCCCCTACGCCCCTTTCAAGGGATAAGGGTCAGGGTGAAAGGGGGTCCATCTAATGGCATGTATGTACATTCATTGTGGGGAAACTAACCTATTAAAAAAAATGATATTTTTCCTCCAAAATGCTGAACCCCCCGGCCCTTACAATTTCGGCACGAAAGTTGTGATAATTCAAATTTTTACAATATTTGCCCCTACGCCCCTTTCAAGGGATATGGGGGTCAGGATCCATCTAATGGCATTTATGTACATTCATTGTGGGAAACTAGCCTATTAAAAAAATATATATATTCCTCGAAAATCCTGAACCACCCCGGCCCTTACCATTTCGGCCTGAAATTGGTGTTTATTCAAATTATCACAATATTTGCCCCTACACCCCTTTCAAAGGATATGGGGGTCAGGATCCATCTAATGGCATGTATGTACATTCATTGTGGGAAACTAGCTATTAAAAAAATATATTTTTTCCTCCAAAATCCTGAACCACCCCGGCCCTTACCATTTCGGCCTGAAATTGGTGTTTATTCAAATTATCACAATATTTGCCCTACGCCCCTTTCAGGGATTAAAGGGGTCAGGATCCATCTAATGGCATGTATGTACATTCATTGTGGGAAACTAACCTATTAAAAAAAAATATATTTTCCTCCAAAATGCTGAACCACCCCGGCCCTTACAATTTCGACACGAAAGTTGTGATAATTCAAATTTTTTACAATATTTGGCCCCTACGCCCCTTTCAAAGGGATATGGGGGTCAGGATCCATCTAATGGCATTATGTACATTCATTGTGGGGAAACTAGCCTATTAAAAAAAATATATATTTTCCTCGAAAATCCTGAACCCCCCGGCCCTTACCATTTCGGCCTGAAATTGGTGTTTATTCAAATTATCACAATATTTGCCCCTACACCCCTTTCAAGGGATATGGGGGTCAGGATCCATCTAATGGCATGTATGTACATTCATTGTGGGAAACTAGCCTATTAAAAATATATATATTTTCCTCCAAAATGCTGAACCACCCCGGCCCTTACAATTTCGGCCTGAAAATTGGTGGTTTATTCAAATTTTTACAATATTTGCCACTACGCCCCTTTCAAGGGATATGGGGGTCTGATCAATTTAATTGCATGTAGGTACATTCATTGTGGGGAAACTAGCCTATTAAAAAAATATATATTTTCCTCCAAATCCTGAACCACCCCGGCCTTTACCATTTCGGCCTGAAATTGGTGTTTATTCAAATTATCACAATATTTGCCCCTACGCCCCTTTCAAAGGGATTGGGGGTCAGGATCATCTAATGGCTGTATGGACATTCATTGTGGGGAAACTAACCTATTAAAAAAATATATTTTCCTCCAAAATGCTGAACCACCCCGGCCCTTCTAATTTCGGCCCGAAAGTTGTGATAATTCAACTTTTTACAATATTTTCCCCTACGCCCCTTTCAAAGGGATATGGGGGTCAAGATCCATCTAATGGCATGTATGTACAGTCATTGTTGGGAAACTA